>NC_092391.1:64573387-64873387 GCF_030028105.1 Mobula birostris
CAATTTTCCTAAGAAGTGCAGAGTGCAAAACTGATGGAAACATTTTAAGTTAACTTCCCACATGCTTCTCAGTAGTATGAAAGTTGTTTCATGCCTCTGCACATCAAGACAAAAAAGTTGCTTTCTCTGTGCATACAATGCTTTGACAATAAAAGTTGTATACATTTAAATTTTACACCAAATTACTTACTGCAAACTAATGCAAACACCTTAGGTTAACTTCCCAAATATTATGAGTAGTTGGAAAGTTGTTTCATGCCTCTGCACATTAAGACAAAAAAGTTGTTTTCTCAGTGCATACAATGCTTTGAAAATAAAAGTAGTATCCATTTCAATTTTCCACCAAAGTGCAGAGTGCAAACCTGATGGAAATATTTTAAGTTAACTTCCCACATGTTTCTCTGTTGTTTGAAAGTTGTTTCATGCCTCTGCTAACCAAGGCAAAAAATTTGTTTTCTCAATGCATACAATGCTTTGACAATAAAAGTAGTATACATTTCAATTTTATACCAAAGTACTTACTGCAAACCGAATGGAAACACCTTCAGTTAACTTCCCACATGATTATCAGTAGTTTTGAAAGTTGTTTCATGCCTCCTCTCCTGAAGACAATAAAGTTACTTTCTCAGTGCATACAACGCTCTGACATCACAGTAGTATACATTTCAATTTTCCAACAAAGTGCAGAGTGCAATCCAGATGGAAACATTTTAAGTTAAATTCCCACATGTTTCTGAGTTGTTTGAAAGCTGTTTCATGCCTCTGCACATCAAGACAAACAACTTGCTTTCTCAGTGCATACAATGCTTAGACAATAAAATTAGTATACATTTCAATTTTACACCAAAGTACTTACTGCAACCTTAATGGAAACACCGTAGGTTAACTTCCCAAATGATTACGAGTAGTTGGAAAGTTGTTTCATGCCTCCACTCATCAAGACAAATAAGTTGTTTTCTCAGTGCATGCAATGCTTTGACAATAAAAGAAGTATACATTTCAATTTTCCAGCAAAGTGCAGAGTGCCAACCAGATGGAAACATTTTAAGTCAATTTCCCACATGATTCTGAGTTGTTTGACAGTTGTTTCATGCCTCTGCACATCAAGACAAAAAAGTTGTTTTCTCAGTGCATAGAACGCTTTGACAATACGATTAGAATACATTTCAATTTTACACCAAGGAACTTACTGCAAACCTAATGGAAACACCTTAGGTTAACTTTCCACATGATTATGAGTACTTTGACAGCTGTTTCATGCCTCTGCACATCAAGACAAAAAGGTTGTTTTCTCAGTGCATACAATGCTTTGACAATACGAATAGTATAAATATGAATTTTACACCAAAGTGCTTACTGCAAACCTAATGTAAACACCTTAGGTTAACTTCCCACATGATTCTCAGATGTCTACAAGTTGTTTCATGACTCTGTACATCAAGACAAAAAAGTTGCTTTCTCTGTGCATACATTGCTTTGACAATTAAAGTAGAATACATTTCAATTTTACTCCAAAGCACTTACTGCAAACCTAATGGAAACACCTTAGGTTAACTTCCCACATGATTATGAGTACTTTGACAGCTGTTTCATGCCTCTGCACATCAAGACAAAAAGGTTGTTTTCTCAGTGCATACAATGCTTTGACAATACGAATAGTATAAATTTGAATTTTACACCAAAGTGCTTACTGCAAACCTAATGTAAACACCTTAGGTTAACTTCCCACATGATTCTCAGATGTCTACAAGTTGTTCATGACTCTGTATATCAAGACAAAAAAGTTGCTTTCTCTGTGCATACATTGCTTTGACAATTAAAGTAGAATACATTTCAATTTTACTCCAAAGCACTTACTGCAAACCTAATGGAAACACCTTAGGTTAATTTCACAAATGATTATGAGTAGTTGGAAAGTTGTTTCACGCCTCTGCTCATCAAGACAAAAGAGTTGCTTTCTCAGGGCTTACAGTGTTTTGACAATACAAATAGTATACCTTTCAATTTTCCACCAAAGTGCAGAGTGCAAACCAGATGGAAACATATTAATTTAACTTCCACATGATTCTCAGTTTTTTCAAAGTTGTTTCATGCCTCTGCACATCAAGACAAAAAAGTTGCTTTCTCGGTGCATACAATGCTTTGACAATAAAAGTAATATACATTTCAATTTTCCACCAAACTGCAGAGGGCCAACCAGATGGAAGCATTTTAAGTTAACATCCCACATGAATCTGAGATGTTTGAAAGTTTTTTCATGCCTCTGCATTCAAGACAAAAAAGTTGCTTTCTCAGTGCATACAATTCTTTGACAATAAAAGTAGTATACATTTCATTTTTTCACCAAAATACTTACTACAAAACTCATTCAATCACCTTAGGTTAACTTCCACGTGATTATGAGTAGTTGGAAAGTTGTTTCATGCCTCTGCTCATCAAGACAAAAATGTTCCTTTCTCAGTGCATACAATGCTCTGACATTACTGCAGTACACATTTCAATTTTCCACCAAAGTGCAGAGAGCAAACCTAACGGCAACACCTTAGGCTAACTTCCCACATGATTATGAGTAGTTTGAAAGTTGTTTCATGCCTCTGCACATCAAGACAAAAAAGTTTTTTCTCAGAGCAGACAATGCTTAGACAATACAAATAGTATACATTTCAATTTTACACCAAAGTACATACTGCAAACCTAATGGAAACACCTTAGGTTAACTTCCCACATGATTATGAGTAGTTTGAAAGTTCTTTCATGGCTCTACACATCAACACAAAAAGTTGATATCTCAGTGCATACAATGCTTAGACAATACAAATAGCATACATTTCAATTTTACACCAAAGCACTTACTGCAAACCTAATGGAAACACCTTAGGTTAACTTCCCACATGATTCTGAGTAGTTTGAAAGTTGCTTCATGCCTCTGCTCATCAAGACAAAAAAGCTGCTTTCTCAGTGCCTGCAATTCTCTGACATTAAAGTAGTATACATTTCAATTTTCCTACGAAGTGCAGAGTGCAAAACTGATGGAAACATTTTAAGTTAACTTCCCACATGTTTCTCAGTTGTTTGAAAGTTGTTTCATACCTCTGCTCAACAAGGCAAAAAAGTTGCTTTCTCAATGCATACAATGCATTGACAATAAAAGTAGTATACATTTCAATTTTTCACCAAAGTGCAGAGTGCAAACCTGATGCAAATATTTTAAGTTAATTTCCCACATGTTTTTGATTTGTTTAAAAATTGTTTCATGCCTCTGCACATCAAGACAAAAAAGTTTTTTCTCAGTGCATGCAATGCTTTGACAATACGATTAGTATACATTTCAATTTTACACCAAAGTACTTACTGCAAACCTAATGGAAAGACCTTAGGTTAACTTCCCAAATAATTATTAGTAGGTGGAAAGTTGTTTCATGCCTCTGCTCATCAAGACAAAAATGTTCCTTTCTCAGAGCATACAATGCTCTGACATTACTGCAGTACACATTTCAATTTGCCACCAAAGTGCAGAGAGCAAACCTAACGGCAACACCTTAGGCTAACTTCCAACATGATTATGAGTAGTTTGAAAGTTGTTTCATGCCTCGATACATCAAGACAAAACAGTTGCTTTCTCAGAGCATACAAATCTTTGCAATACAGGTCGCATACATTTCAATTTTACACCAAAGTACTTACTGCAAACCTAATGGAAACACCTTAGATTAACTTCCCAAATATTATGAGTAGTTGGAAAGCTGTTTCATCCCTCTGCTCATCAGACAAAAAAGTTTCTTTCTCAGTGCATACAATGCTCTGACATTAAAGTAGTATACATTTCAATTTTCCACCAAAGTGCAGAGTGCAAACCTGATGCAAATATTTTAAGTTAATTTCCCACATGTTTCTGATTTGTTTGAAAATTGTTTCATGCCTCTGCACATCAAGACAAAAAAGTTTTTTCTCAGTGCATACAATGCTTTGCCAATACGATTGGTATACATTTCAATTTTACACAAAGTACTTACTGCAAACATAATGGAAACACCTTAGGTTAACTTCCCACATGATTATGAGTAGTTTGAAAGTTGTTTCATGCCTCTGCTCATCAAGACAAAAAAGCTGCTTTCTCAGTGCCTGCAATTCTCTGACAGTAAAGTAGTATACATTTCAATTTTCCTAAGAAGTGCAGAGTGCAAACTGATGGAAACATTTTAAGTTAACTTCCCACATGCTTCTCAGTAGTATGAAAGTTGTTTCATGCCTCTGCACATCAAGACAAAAAAGTTGCTTTCTCTGTGCATACAATGCTTTGACAATAAAAGTTGTATACATTTAAATTTTACACCAAATTACTTACTGCAAACTAATGCAAACACCTTAGGTTAACTTCCCAAATATTATGAGTAGTTGGAAAGTTGTTTCATGCCTCTGCACATTAAGACAAAAAAGTTGTTTTCTCAGTGCATACAATGCTTTGAAAATAAAAGTAGTATCCATTTCAATTTTCCACCAAAGTGCAGAGTGCAAACCTGATGGAAATATTTTAAGTTAACTTCCCACATGTTTCTCTGTTGTTTGAAAGTTGTTTCATGCCTCTGCTAACCAAGGCAAAAAATTTGTTTTCTCAATGCATACAATGCTTTGACAATAAAAGTAGTATACATTTCAATTTTATACCAAAGTACTTACTGCAAACCGAATGGAAACACCTTCAGTTAACTTCCCACATGATTATCAGTAGTTTGAAAGTTGTTTCATGCCTCCTCTCCTGAAGACAATAAAGTTACTTTCTCAGTGCATACAACGCTCTGACATCACAGTAGTATACATTTCAATTTTCCAACAAAGTGCAGAGTGCAATCCAGATGGAAACATTTTAAGTTAAATTCCCACATGTTTCTGAGTTGTTTGAAAGCTGTTTCATGCCTCTGCACATCAAGACAAACAACTTGCTTTCTCAGTGCATACAATGCTTAGACAATAAAATTAGTATACATTTCAATTTTACACCAAAGTACTTACTGCAACCTTAATGGAAACACCGTAGGTTAACTTCCCAAATGATTACGAGTAGTTGGAAAGTTGTTTCATGCCTCCACTCATCAAGACAAATAAGTTGTTTTCTCAGTGCATGCAATGCTTTGACAATAAAAGAAGTATACATTTCAATTTTCCAGCAAAGTGCAGAGTGCCAACCAGATGGAAACATTTTAAGTCAATTTCCCACATGATTCTGAGTTGTTTGACAGTTGTTTCATGCCTCTGCACATCAAGACAAAAAAGTTGTTTTCTCAGTGCATAGAACGCTTTGACAATACGATTAGAATACATTTCAATTTTACACCAAGGAACTTACTGCAAACCTAATGGAAACACCTTAGGTTAACTTTCCACATGATTATGAGTACTTTGACAGCTGTTTCATGCCTCTGCACATCAAGACAAAAAGGTTGTTTTCTCAGTGCATACAATGCTTTGACAATACGAATAGTATAAATATGAATTTTACACCAAAGTGCTTACTGCAAACCTAATGTAAACACCTTAGGTTAACTTCCCACATGATTCTCAGATGTCTACAAGTTGTTTCATGACTCTGTACATCAAGACAAAAAAGTTGCTTTCTCTGTGCATACATTGCTTTGACAATTAAAGTAGAATACATTTCAATTTTACTCCAAAGCACTTACTGCAAACCTAATGGAAACACCTTAGGTTAACTTCCCACATGATTATGAGTACTTTGACAGCTGTTTCATGCCTCTGCACATCAAGACAAAAAGGTTGTTTTCTCAGTGCATACAATGCTTTGACAATACGAATAGTATAAATTTGAATTTTACACCAAAGTGCTTACTGCAAACCTAATGTAAACACCTTAGGTTAACTTCCCACATGATTCTCAGATGTCTACAAGTTGTTTCATGACTCTGTACATCAAGACAAAAAAGTTGCTTTCTCTGTGCATACATTGCTTTGACAATTAAAGTAGAATACATTTCAATTTTACTCCAAAGCACTTACTGCAAACCTAATGGAAACACCTTAGGTTAACTTCCCACATGATTATGAGTACTTTGACAGCTGTTTCATGCCTCTGCACATCAAGACAAAAAGGTTGTTTTCTCAGTGCATACAATGCTTTGACAATACGAATAGTATAAATTTGAATTTTACACCAAAGTGCTTACTGCAAACCTAATGTAAACACCTTAGGTTAACTTCCCACATGATTCTCAGATGTCTACAAGTTGTTTCATGACTCTGTATGTCAAGACAAAAAAGTTGCTTTCTCTGTGCATACATTGCTTTGACAATTAAAGTAGAATACATTTCAATTTTACTCCAAAGCACTTACTGCAAACCTAATGGAAACACCTTAGGTTAATTTCACAAATGATTATGAGTAGGTGGAAAGTTGTTTCACGCCTCTGCTCATCAAGACAAAAGAGTTGCTTTCTCAGGGCTTACAGTGTTTTGACAATACAAATAGTATACCTTTCAATTTTCCACCAAAGTGCAGAGTGCAAACCAGATGGAAACATATTAATTTAACTTTCCACATGATTCTCAGTTTTTTCAAAGTTGTTTCATGCCTCTGCACATCAAGACAAAAAAGTTGCTTTCTCGGTGCATACAATGCTTTGACAATAAAAGTAATATACATTTCAATTTTCCACCAAACTGCAGAGGGCCAACCAGATGGAAGCATTTTAAGTTAACATCCCACATGAATCTGAGATGTTTGAAAGTTTTTTCATGCCTCTGCATTCAAGACAAAAAAGTTGCTTTCTCAGTGCATACAATTCTTTGACAATAAAAGTAGTATACATTTCATTTTTTCACCAAAATACTTACTACAAAACTCATTCAATCACCTTAGGTTAACTTCCCACGTGATTATGAGTAGTTGGAAAGTTGTTTCATGCCTCTGCTCATCAAGACAAAAATGTTCCTTTCTCAGTGCATACAATGCTCTGACATTACTGCAGTACACATTTCAATTTTCCACCAAAGTGCAGAGAGCAAACCTAACGGCAACACCTTAGGCTAACTTCCCACATGATTATGAGTAGTTTGAAAGTTGTTTCATGCCTCTGCACATCAAGACAAATAAGTTTTTTCTCAGAGCAGACAATGCTTAGACAATACAAATAGTATACATTTCAATTTTACACCAAAGTACATACTGCAAACCTAATGGAAACACCTTAGGTTAACTTCCCACATGATTATGAGTAGTTTGAAAGTTCTTTCATGGCTCTACACATCAACACAAAAAAGTTGATATCTCAGTGCATACAATGCTTAGACAATACAAATAGCATACATTTCAATTTTACACCAAAGCACTTACTGCAAACCTAATGGAAACACCTTAGGTTAACTTCCCACATGATTCTGAGTAGTTTGAAAGTTGTTTCATGCCTCTGCTCATCAAGACAAAAAAGCTGCTTTCTCAGTGCCTGCAATTCTCTGACATTAAAGTAGTATACATTTCAATTTTCCTACGAAGTGCAGAGTGCAAAACTGATGGAAACATTTTAAGTTAACTTCCCACATGTTTCTCAGTTGTTTGAAAGTTGTTTCATACCTCTGCTCAACAAGGCAAAAAAGTTGCTTTCTCAATGCATACAATGCATTGACAATAAAAGTAGTATACATTTCAATTTTTCACCAAAGTGCAGAGTGCAAACCTGATGCAAATATTTTAAGTTAATTTCCCACATGTTTTTGATTTGTTTAAAAATTGTTTCATGCCTCTGCACATCAAGACAAAAAAGTTTTTTCTCAGTGCATGCAATGCTTTGACAATACGATTAGTATACATTTCAATTTTACACCAAAGTACTTACTGCAAACCTAATGGAAAGACCTTAGGTTAACTTCCCAAATAATTATTAGTAGGTGGAAAGTTGTTTCATGCCTCTGCTCATCAAGACAAAAATGTTCCTTTCTCAGAGCATACAATGCTCTGACATTACTGCAGTACACATTTCAATTTGCCACCAAAGTGCAGAGAGCAAACCTAACGGCAACACCTTAGGCTAACTTCCAACATGATTATGAGTAGTTTGAAAGTTGTTTCATGCCTCGATACATCAAGACAAAACAGTTGCTTTCTCAGAGCATACAAATCTTTGCAATACAGGTCGCATACATTTCAATTTTACACCAAAGTACTTACTGCAAACCTAATGGAAACACCTTAGATTAACTTCCCAAATATTATGAGTAGTTGGAAAGCTGTTTCATCCCTCTGCTCATCAGACAAAAAAGTTTCTTTCTCAGTGCATACAATGCTCTGACATTAAAGTAGTATACATTTCAATTTTCCACCAAAGTGCAGAGTGCAAACCTGATGCAAATATTTTAAGTTAATTTCCCACATGTTTCTGATTTGTTTGAAAATTGTTTCATGCCTCTGCACATCAAGACAAAAAAGTTTTTTCTCAGTGCATACAATGCTTTGCCAATACGATTGGTATACATTTCAATTTTACACCAAAGTACTTACTGCAAACATAATGGAAACACCTTAGGTTAACTTCCCACATGATTATGAGTAGTTTGAAAGTTGTTTCATGCCTCTGCTCATCAAGACAAAAAAGCTGCTTTCTCAGTGCCTGCAATTCTCTGACATTAAAGTAGTATACATTTCAATTTTCCTAAGAAGTGCAGAGTGCAAAACTGATGGAAACATTTTAAGTTAACTTCCCACATGCTTCTCAGTAGTATGAAAGTTGTTTCATGCCTCTGCACATTAAGACAAAAAAGTTGTTTTCTCAGTGCATACAATGCTTTGAAAATAAAAGTAGTATCCATTTCAATTTTCCACCAAAGTGCAGAGTGCAAACCTGATGGAAATATTTTAAGTTAACTTCCCACATGTTTCTCTGTTGTTTGAAAGTTGTTTCATGCCTCTGCTAACCAAGGCAAAAAATTTGTTTTCTCAATGCATACAATGCTTTGACAATAAAAGTAGTATACATTTCAATTTTACACCAAAGTACTTACTGCAAACCGAATGGAAACACCTTCAGTTAACTTCCCACATGATTATCAGTAGTTTGAAAGTTGTTTCATGCCTCCTCTCCTGAAGACAATAAAGTTACTTTCTCAGTGCATACAACGCTCTGACATCACAGTAGTATACATTTCAATTTTCCAACAAAGTGCAGAGTGCAATCCAGATGGAAACATTTTAAGTTAAATTCCCACATGTTTCTGAGTTGTTTGAAAGTTGTTTCATGCCTCTGCACATCAAGACAAACAACTTGCTTTCTCAGTGCATACAATGCTTAGACAATAAAATTAGTATACATTTCAATTTTACACCAAAGTACTTACTGCAATCTTAATGGAAACACCGTAGGTTAACTTCCCAAATGATTACGAGTAGTTGGAAAGTTGTTTCATGCCTCCACTCATCAAGACAAATAAGTTGTTTTCTCAGTGCATGCAATGCTTTGACAATAAAAGAAGTATACATTTCAATTTTCCAGCAAAGTGCAGAGTGCCAACCAGATGGAAACATTTTAAGTCAATTTCCCACATGATTCTGAGTTGTTTGACAGTTGTTTCATGGCTCTGCACATCAAGACAAAAAAGTTGTTTTCTCAGTGCATAGAACGCTTTGACAATACGATTAGAATACATTTCAATTTTACACCAAGGAACTTACTGCAAACCTAATGGAAACACCTTAGGTTAACTTTCCACATGATTATGAGTACTTTGACAGCTGTTTCATGCCTCTGCACATCAAGACAAAAAGGTTGTTTTCTCAGTGCATACAATGCTTTGACAATACGAATAGTATAAATATGAATTTTACACCAAAGTGCTTACTGCAAACCTAATGTAAACACCTTAGGTTAACTTCCCACATGATTCTCAGATGTCTACAAGTTGTTTCATGACTCTGTACATCAAGACAAAAAAGTTGCTTTCTCTGTGCATACATTGCTTTGACAATTAAAGTAGAATACATTTCAATTTTACTCCAAAGCACTTACTGCAAACCTAATGGAAACACCTTAGGTTAACTTCCCACATGATTATGAGTACTTTGACAGCTGTTTCATGCCTCTGCACATCAAGACAAAAAGGTTGTTTTCTCAGTGCATACAATGCTTTGACAATACGAATAGTATAAATTTGAATTTTACACCAAAGTGCTTACTGCAAACCTAATGTAAACACCTTAGGTTAACTTCCCACATGATTCTCAGATGTCTACAAGTTGTTTCATGACTCTGTATATCAAGACAAAAAAGTTGCTTTCTCTGTGCATACATTGCTTTGACAATTAAAGTAGAATACATTTCAATTTTACTCCAAAGCACTTACTGCAAACCTAATGGAAACACCTTAGGTTAATTTCACAAATGATTATGAGTAGTTGGAAAGTTGTTTCACGCCTCTGCTCATCAAGACAAAAGAGTTGCTTTCTCAGGGCTTACAGTGTTTTGACAATACAAATAGTATACCTTTCAATTTTCCACCAAAGTGCAGAGTGCAAACCAGATGGAAACATATTAATTTAACTTTCCACATGATTCTCAGTTTTTTCAAAGTTGTTTCATGCCTCTGCACATCAAGACAAAAAAGTTGCTTTCTCGGTGCATACAATGCTTTGACAATAAAAGTAATATACATTTCAATTTTCCACCAAACTGCAGAGGGCCAACCAGATGGAAGCATTTTAAGTTAACATCCCACATGAATCTGAGATGTTTGAAAGTTTTTTCATGCCTCTGCATTCAAGACAAAAAAGTTGCTTTCTCAGTGCATACAATTCTTTGACAATAAAAGTAGTATACATTTCATTTTTTCACCAAAATACTTACTACAAAACTCATTCAATCACCTTAGGTTAACTTCCCACGTGATTATGAGTAGTTGGAAAGTTGTTTCATGCCTCTGCTCATCAAGACAAAAATGTTCCTTTCTCAGTGCATACAATGCTCTGACATTACTGCAGTACACATTTCAATTTTCCACCAAAGTGCAGAGAGCAAACCTAACGGCAACACCTTAGGCTAACTTCCCACATGATTATGAGTAGTTTGAAAGTTGTTTCATGCCTCTGCACATCAAGACAAAAAAGTTTTTTCTCAGAGCAGACAATGCTTAGACAATACAAATAGTATACATTTCAATTTTACACCAAAGTACATACTGCAAACCTAATGGAAACACCTTAGGTTAACTTCCCACATGATTATGAGTAGTTTGAAAGTTCTTTCATGGCTCTACACATCAACACAAAAAAGTTGATATCTCAGTGCATACAATGCTTAGACAATACAAATAGCATACATTTCAATTTTACACCAAAGCACTTACTGCAAACCTAATGGAAACACCTTAGGTTAACTTCCCACATGATTCTGAGTAGTTTGAAAGTTGCTTCATGCCTCTGCTCATCAAGACAAAAAAGCTGCTTTCTCAGTGCCTGCAATTCTCTGACATTAAAGTAGTATACATTTCAATTTTCCTACGAAGTGCAGAGTGCAAAACTGATGGAAACATTTTAAGTTAACTTCCCACATGTTTCTCAGTTGTTTGAAAGTTGTTTCATACCTCTGCTCAACAAGGCAAAAAAGTTGCTTTCTCAATGCATACAATGCATTGACAATAAAAGTAGTATACATTTCAATTTTTCACCAAAGTGCAGAGTGCAAACCTGATGCAAATATTTTAAGTTAATTTCCCACATGTTTTTGATTTGTTTAAAAATTGTTTCATGCCTCTGCACATCAAGACAAAAAAGTTTTTTCTCAGTGCATGCAATGCTTTGACAATACGATTAGTATACATTTCAATTTTACACCAAAGTACTTACTGCAAACCTAATGGAAAGACCTTAGGTTAACTTCCCAAATAATTATTAGTAGGTGGAAAGTTGTTTCATGCCTCTGCTCATCAAGACAAAAATGTTCCTTTCTCAGAGCATACAATGCTCTGACATTACTGCAGTACACATTTCAATTTGCCACCAAAGTGCAGAGAGCAAACCTAACGGCAACACCTTAGGCTAACTTCCAACATGATTATGAGTAGTTTGAAAGTTGTTTCATGCCTCGATACATCAAGACAAAACAGTTGCTTTCTCAGAGCATACAAATCTTTGCAATACAGGTCGCATACATTTCAATTTTACACCAAAGTACTTACTGCAAACCTAATGGAAACACCTTAGATTAACTTCCCAAATATTATGAGTAGTTGGAAAGCTGTTTCATCCCTCTGCTCATCAGACAAAAAAGTTTCTTTCTCAGTGCATACAATGCTCTGACATTAAAGTAGTATACATTTCAATTTTCCACCAAAGTGCAGAGTGCAAACCTGATGCAAATATTTTAAGTTAATTTCCCACATGTTTCTGATTTGTTTGAAAATTGTTTCATGCCTCTGCACATCAAGACAAAAAAGTTTTTTCTCAGTGCATACAATGCTTTGCCAATACGATTGGTATACATTTCAATTTTACACCAAAGTACTTACTGCAAACATAATGGAAACACCTTAGGTTAACTTCCCACATGATTATGAGTAGTTTGAAAGTTGTTTCATGCCTCTGCTCATCAAGACAAAAAAGCTGCTTTCTCAGTGCCTGCAATTCTCTGACAGTAAAGTAGTATACATTTCAATTTTCCTAAGAAGTGCAGAGTGCAAAACTGATGGAAACATTTTAAGTTAACTTCCCACATGCTTCTCAGTAGTATGAAAGTTGTTTCATGCCTCTGCACATCAAGACAAAAAAGTTGCTTTCTCTGTGCATACAATGCTTTGACAATAAAAGTTGTATACATTTAAATTTTACACCAAATTACTTACTGCAAACTAATGCAAACACCTTAGGTTAACTTCCCAAATATTATGAGTAGTTGGAAAGTTGTTTCATGCCTCTGCACATTAAGACAAAAAAGTTGTTTTCTCAGTGCATACAATGCTTTGAAAATAAAAGTAGTATCCATTTCAATTTTCCACCAAAGTGCAGAGTGCAAACCTGATGGAAATATTTTAAGTTAACTTCCCACATGTTTCTCTGTTGTTTGAAAGTTGTTTCATGCCTCTGCTAACCAAGGCAAAAAATTTGTTTTCTCAATGCATACAATGCTTTGACAATAAAAGTAGTATACATTTCAATTTTATACCAAAGTACTTACTGCAAACCGAATGGAAACACCTTCAGTTAACTTCCCACATGATTATCAGTAGTTTGAAAGTTGTTTCATGCCTCCTCTCCTGAAGACAATAAAGTTACTTTCTCAGTGCATACAACGCTCTGACATCACAGTAGTATACATTTCAATTTTCCAACAAAGTGCAGAGTGCAATCCAGATGGAAACATTTTAAGTTAAATTCCCACATGTTTCTGAGTTGTTTGAAAGCTGTTTCATGCCTCTGCACATCAAGACAAACAACTTGCTTTCTCAGTGCATACAATGCTTAGACAATAAAATTAGTATACATTTCAATTTTACACCAAAGTACTTACTGCAACCTTAATGGAAACACCGTAGGTTAACTTCCCAAATGATTACGAGTAGTTGGAAAGTTGTTTCATGCCTCCACTCATCAAGACAAATAAGTTGTTTTCTCAGTGCATGCAATGCTTTGACAATAAAAGAAGTATACATTTCAATTTTCCAGCAAAGTGCAGAGTGCCAACCAGATGGAAACATTTTAAGTCAATTTCCCACATGATTCTGAGTTGTTTGACAGTTGTTTCATGCCTCTGCACATCAAGACAAAAAAGTTGTTTTCTCAGTGCATAGAACGCTTTGACAATACGATTAGAATACATTTCAATTTTACACCAAGGAACTTACTGCAAACCTAATGGAAACACCTTAGGTTAACTTTCCACATGATTATGAGTACTTTGACAGCTGTTTCATGCCTCTGCACATCAAGACAAAAAGGTTGTTTTCTCAGTGCATACAATGCTTTGACAATACGAATAGTATAAATATGAATTTTACACCAAAGTGCTTACTGCAAACCTAATGTAAACACCTTAGGTTAACTTCCCACATGATTCTCAGATGTCTACAAGTTGTTTCATGACTCTGTACATCAAGACAAAAAAGTTGCTTTCTCTGTGCATACATTGCTTTGACAATTAAAGTAGAATACATTTCAATTTTACTCCAAAGCACTTACTGCAAACCTAATGGAAACACCTTAGGTTAACTTCCCACATGATTATGAGTACTTTGACAGCTGTTTCATGCCTCTGCACATCAAGACAAAAAGGTTGTTTTCTCAGTGCATACAATGCTTTGACAATACGAATAGTATAAATTTGAATTTTACACCAAAGTGCTTACTGCAAACCTAATGTAAACACCTTAGGTTAACTTCCCACATGATTCTCAGATGTCTACAAGTTGTTTCATGACTCTGTATATCAAGACAAAAAAGTTGCTTTCTCTGTGCATACATTGCTTTGACAATTAAAGTAGAATACATTTCAATTTTACTCCAAAGCACTTACTGCAAACCTAATGGAAACACCTTAGGTTAATTTCACAAATGATTATGAGTAGTTGGAAAGTTGTTTCACGCCTCTGCTCATCAAGACAAAAGAGTTGCTTTCTCAGGGCTTACAGTGTTTTGACAATACAAATAGTATACCTTTCAATTTTCCACCAAAGTGCAGAGTGCAAACCAGATGGAAACATATTAATTTAACTTTCCACATGATTCTCAGTTTTTTCAAAGTTGTTTCATGCCTCTGCACATCAAGACAAAAAAGTTGCTTTCTCGGTGCATACAATGCTTTGACAATAAAAGTAATATACATTTCAATTTTCCACCAAACTGCAGAGGGCCAACCAGATGGAAGCATTTTAAGTTAACATCCCACATGAATCTGAGATGTTTGAAAGTTTTTTCATGCCTCTGCATTCAAGACAAAAAAGTTGCTTTCTCAGTGCATACAATTCTTTGACAATAAAAGTAGTATACATTTCATTTTTTCACCAAAATACTTACTACAAAACTCATTCAATCACCTTAGGTTAACTTCCCACGTGATTATGAGTAGTTGGAAAGTTGTTTCATGCCTCTGCTCATCAAGACAAAAATGTTCCTTTCTCAGTGCATACAATGCTCTGACATTACTGCAGTACACATTTCAATTTTCCACCAAAGTGCAGAGAGCAAACCTAACGGCAACACCTTAGGCTAACTTCCCACATGATTATGAGTAGTTTGAAAGTTGTTTCATGCCTCTGCACATCAAGACAAAAAAGTTTTTTCTCAGAGCAGACAATGCTTAGACAATACAAATAGTATACATTTCAATTTTACACCAAAGTACATACTGCAAACCTAATGGAAACACCTTAGGTTAACTTCCCACATGATTATGAGTAGTTTGAAAGTTCTTTCATGGCTCTACACATCAACACAAAAAAGTTGATATCTCAGTGCATACAATGCTTAGACAATACAAATAGCATACATTTCAATTTTACACCAAAGCACTTACTGCAAACCTAATGGAAACACCTTAGGTTAACTTCCCACATGATTCTGAGTAGTTTGAAAGTTGCTTCATGCCTCTGCTCATCAAGACAAAAAAGCTGCTTTCTCAGTGCCTGCAATTCTCTGACATTAAAGTAGTATACATTTCAATTTTCCTACGAAGTGCAGAGTGCAAAACTGATGGAAACATTTTAAGTTAACTTCCCACATGTTTCTCAGTTGTTTGAAAGTTGTTTCATACCTCTGCTCAACAAGGCAAAAAAGTTGCTTTCTCAATGCATACAATGCATTGACAATAAAAGTAGTATACATTTCAATTTTTCACCAAAGTGCAGAGTGCAAACCTGATGCAAATATTTTAAGTTAATTTCCCACATGTTTTTGATTTGTTTAAAAATTGTTTCATGCCTCTGCACATCAAGACAAAAAAGTTTTTTCTCAGTGCATGCAATGCTTTGACAATACGATTAGTATACATTTCAATTTTACACCAAAGTACTTACTGCAAACCTAATGGAAAGACCTTAGGTTAACTTCCCAAATAATTATTAGTAGGTGGAAAGTTGTTTCATGCCTCTGCTCATCAAGACAAAAATGTTCCTTTCTCAGAGCATACAATGCTCTGACATTACTGCAGTACACATTTCAATTTGCCACCAAAGTGCAGAGAGCAAACCTAACGGCAACACCTTAGGCTAACTTCCAACATGATTATGAGTAGTTTGAAAGTTGTTTCATGCCTCGATACATCAAGACAAAACAGTTGCTTTCTCAGAGCATACAAATCTTTGCAATACAGGTCGCATACATTTCAATTTTACACCAAAGTACTTACTGCAAACCTAATGGAAACACCTTAGATTAACTTCCCAAATATTATGAGTAGTTGGAAAGCTGTTTCATCCCTCTGCTCATCAGACAAAAAAGTTTCTTTCTCAGTGCATACAATGCTCTGACATTAAAGTAGTATACATTTCAATTTTCCACCAAAGTGCAGAGTGCAAACCTGATGCAAATATTTTAAGTTAATTTCCCACATGTTTCTGATTTGTTTGAAAATTGTTTCATGCCTCTGCACATCAAGACAAAAAAGTTTTTTCTCAGTGCATACAATGCTTTGCCAATACGATTGGTATACATTTCAATTTTACACCAAAGTACTTACTGCAAACATAATGGAAACACCTTAGGTTAACTTCCCACATGATTATGAGTAGTTTGAAAGTTGTTTCATGCCTCTGCTCATCAAGACAAAAAAGCTGCTTTCTCAGTGCCTGCAATTCTCTGACAGTAAAGTAGTATACATTTCAATTTTCCTAAGAAGTGCAGAGTGCAAAACTGATGGAAACATTTTAAGTTAACTTCCCACATGCTTCTCAGTAGTATGAAAGTTGTTTCATGCCTCTGCACATCAAGACAAAAAAGTTGCTTTCTCTGTGCATACAATGCTTTGACAATAAAAGTTGTATACATTTAAATTTTACACCAAATTACTTACTGCAAACTAATGCAAACACCTTAGGTTAACTTCCCAAATATTATGAGTAGTTGGAAAGTTGTTTCATGCCTCTGCACATTAAGACAAAAAAGTTGTTTTCTCAGTGCATACAATGCTTTGAAAATAAAAGTAGTATCCATTTCAATTTTCCACCAAAGTGCAGAGTGCAAACCTGATGGAAATATTTTAAGTTAACTTCCCACATGTTTCTCTGTTGTTTGAAAGTTGTTTCATGCCTCTGCTAACCAAGGCAAAAAATTTGTTTTCTCAATGCATACAATGCTTTGACAATAAAAGTAGTATACATTTCAATTTTATACCAAAGTACTTACTGCAAACCGAATGGAAACACCTTCAGTTAACTTCCCACATGATTATCAGTAGTTTGAAAGTTGTTTCATGCCTCCTCTCCTGAAGACAATAAAGTTACTTTCTCAGTGCATACAACGCTCTGACATCACAGTAGTATACATTTCAATTTTCCAACAAAGTGCAGAGTGCAATCCAGATGGAAACATTTTAAGTTAAATTCCCACATGTTTCTGAGTTGTTTGAAAGCTGTTTCATGCCTCTGCACATCAAGACAAACAACTTGCTTTCTCAGTGCATACAATGCTTAGACAATAAAATTAGTATACATTTCAATTTTACACCAAAGTACTTACTGCAACCTTAATGGAAACACCGTAGGTTAACTTCCCAAATGATTACGAGTAGTTGGAAAGTTGTTTCATGCCTCCACTCATCAAGACAAATAAGTTGTTTTCTCAGTGCATGCAATGCTTTGACAATAAAAGAAGTATACATTTCAATTTTCCAGCAAAGTGCAGAGTGCCAACCAGATGGAAACATTTTAAGTCAATTTCCCACATGATTCTGAGTTGTTTGACAGTTGTTTCATGCCTCTGCACATCAAGACAAAAAAGTTGTTTTCTCAGTGCATAGAACGCTTTGACAATACGATTAGAATACATTTCAATTTTACACCAAGGAACTTACTGCAAACCTAATGGAAACACCTTAGGTTAACTTTCCACATGATTATGAGTACTTTGACAGCTGTTTCATGCCTCTGCACATCAAGACAAAAAGGTTGTTTTCTCAGTGCATACAATGCTTTGACAATACGAATAGTATAAATATGAATTTTACACCAAAGTGCTTACTGCAAACCTAATGTAAACACCTTAGGTTAACTTCCCACATGATTCTCAGATGTCTACAAGTTGTTTCATGACTCTGTACATCAAGACAAAAAAGTTGCTTTCTCTGTGCATACATTGCTTTGACAATTAAAGTAGAATACATTTCAATTTTACTCCAAAGCACTTACTGCAAACCTAATGGAAACACCTTAGGTTAACTTCCCACATGATTATGAGTACTTTGACAGCTGTTTCATGCCTCTGCACATCAAGACAAAAAGGTTGTTTTCTCAGTGCATACAATGCTTTGACAATACGAATAGTATAAATTTGAATTTTACACCAAAGTGCTTACTGCAAACCTAATGTAAACACCTTAGGTTAACTTCCCACATGATTCTCAGATGTCTACAAGTTGTTTCATGACTCTGTACATCAAGACAAAAAAGTTGCTTTCTCTGTGCATACATTGCTTTGACAATTAAAGTAGAATACATTTCAATTTTACTCCAAAGCACTTACTGCAAACCTAATGGAAACACCTTAGGTTAACTTCCCACATGATTATGAGTACTTTGACAGCTGTTTCATGCCTCTGCACATCAAGACAAAAAGGTTGTTTTCTCAGTGCATACAATGCTTTGACAATACGAATAGTATAAATTTGAATTTTACACCAAAGTGCTTACTGCAAACCTAATGTAAACACCTTAGGTTAACTTCCCACATGATTCTCAGATGTCTACAAGTTGTTTCATGACTCTGTATGTCAAGACAAAAAAGTTGCTTTCTCTGTGCATACATTGCTTTGACAATTAAAGTAGAATACATTTCAATTTTACTCCAAAGCACTTACTGCAAACCTAATGGAAACACCTTAGGTTAATTTCACAAATGATTATGAGTAGGTGGAAAGTTGTTTCACGCCTCTGCTCATCAAGACAAAAGAGTTGCTTTCTCAGGGCTTACAGTGTTTTGACAATACAAATAGTATACCTTTCAATTTTCCACCAAAGTGCAGAGTGCAAACCAGATGGAAACATATTAATTTAACTTTCCACATGATTCTCAGTTTTTTCAAAGTTGTTTCATGCCTCTGCACATCAAGACAAAAAAGTTGCTTTCTCGGTGCATACAATGCTTTGACAATAAAAGTAATATACATTTCAATTTTCCACCAAACTGCAGAGGGCCAACCAGATGGAAGCATTTTAAGTTAACATCCCACATGAATCTGAGATGTTTGAAAGTTTTTTCATGCCTCTGCATTCAAGACAAAAAAGTTGCTTTCTCAGTGCATACAATTCTTTGACAATAAAAGTAGTATACATTTCATTTTTTCACCAAAATACTTACTACAAAACTCATTCAATCACCTTAGGTTAACTTCCCACGTGATTATGAGTAGTTGGAAAGTTGTTTCATGCCTCTGCTCATCAAGACAAAAATGTTCCTTTCTCAGTGCATACAATGCTCTGACATTACTGCAGTACACATTTCAATTTTCCACCAAAGTGCAGAGAGCAAACCTAACGGCAACACCTTAGGCTAACTTCCCACATGATTATGAGTAGTTTGAAAGTTGTTTCATGCCTCTGCACATCAAGACAAATAAGTTTTTTCTCAGAGCAGACAATGCTTAGACAATACAAATAGTATACATTTCAATTTTACACCAAAGTACATACTGCAAACCTAATGGAAACACCTTAGGTTAACTTCCCACATGATTATGAGTAGTTTGAAAGTTCTTTCATGGCTCTACACATCAACACAAAAAAGTTGATATCTCAGTGCATACAATGCTTAGACAATACAAATAGCATACATTTCAATTTTACACCAAAGCACTTACTGCAAACCTAATGGAAACACCTTAGGTTAACTTCCCACATGATTCTGAGTAGTTTGAAAGTTGTTTCATGCCTCTGCTCATCAAGACAAAAAGGCTGCTTTCTCAGTGCCTGCAATTCTCTGACATTAAAGTAGTATACATTTCAATTTTCCTACGAAGTGCAGAGTGCAAAACTGATGGAAACATTTTAAGTTAACTTCCCACATGTTTCTCAGTTGTTTGAAAGTTGTTTCATACCTCTGCTCAACAAGGCAAAAAAGTTGCTTTCTCAATGCATACAATGCATTGACAATAAAAGTAGTATACATTTCAATTTTTCACCAAAGTGCAGAGTGCAAACCTGATGCAAATATTTTAAGTTAATTTCCCACATGTTTTTGATTTGTTTAAAAATTGTTTCATGCCTCTGCACATCAAGACAAAAAAGTTTTTTCTCAGTGCATGCAATGCTTTGACAATACGATTAGTATACATTTCAATTTTACACCAAAGTACTTACTGCAAACCTAATGGAAAGACCTTAGGTTAACTTCCCAAATAATTATTAGTAGGTGGAAAGTTGTTTCATGCCTCTGCTCATCAAGACAAAAATGTTCCTTTCTCAGAGCATACAATGCTCTGACATTACTGCAGTACACATTTCAATTTGCCACCAAAGTGCAGAGAGCAAACCTAACGGCAACACCTTAGGCTAACTTCCAACATGATTATGAGTAGTTTGAAAGTTGTTTCATGCCTCGATACATCAAGACAAAACAGTTGCTTTCTCAGAGCATACAAATCTTTGCAATACAGGTCGCATACATTTCAATTTTACACCAAAGTACTTACTGCAAACCTAATGGAAACACCTTAGATTAACTTCCCAAATATTATGAGTAGTTGGAAAGCTGTTTCATCCCTCTGCTCATCAGACAAAAAAGTTTCTTTCTCAGTGCATACAATGCTCTGACATTAAAGTAGTATACATTTCAATTTTCCACCAAAGTGCAGAGTGCAAACCTGATGCAAATATTTTAAGTTAATTTCCCACATGTTTCTGATTTGTTTGAAAATTGTTTCATGCCTCTGCACATCAAGACAAAAAAGTTTTTTCTCAGTGCATACAATGCTTTGCCAATACGATTGGTATACATTTCAATTTTACACCAAAGTACTTACTGCAAACATAATGGAAACACCTTAGGTTAACTTCCCACATGATTATGAGTAGTTTGAAAGTTGTTTCATGCCTCTGCTCATCAAGACAAAAAAGCTGCTTTCTCAGTGCCTGCAATTCTCTGACATTAAAGTAGTATACATTTCAATTTTCCTAAGAAGTGCAGAGTGCAAAACTGATGGAAACATTTTAAGTTAACTTCCCACATGCTTCTCAGTAGTATGAAAGTTGTTTCATGCCTCTGCACATTAAGACAAAAAAGTTGTTTTCTCAGTGCATACAATGCTTTGAAAATAAAAGTAGTATCCATTTCAATTTTCCACCAAAGTGCAGAGTGCAAACCTGATGGAAATATTTTAAGTTAACTTCCCACATGTTTCTCTGTTGTTTGAAAGTTGTTTCATGCCTCTGCTAACCAAGGCAAAAAATTTGTTTTCTCAATGCATACAATGCTTTGACAATAAAAGTAGTATACATTTCAATTTTACACCAAAGTACTTACTGCAAACCGAATGGAAACACCTTCAGTAAACTTCCCACATGATTATCAGTAGTTTGAAAGTTGTTTCATGCCTCCTCTCCTGAAGACAATAAAGTTACTTTCTCAGTGCATACAACGCTCTGACATCACAGTAGTATACATTTCAATTTTCCAACAAAGTGCAGAGTGCAATCCAGATGGAAACATTTTAAGTTAAATTCCCACATGTTTCTGAGTTGTTTGAAAGTTGTTTCATGCCTCTGCACATCAAGACAAACAACTTGCTTTCTCAGTGCATACAATGCTTAGACAATAAAATTAGTATACATTTCAATTTTACACCAAAGTACTTACTGCAATCTTAATGGAAACACCGTAGGTTAACTTCCCAAATGATTACGAGTAGTTGGAAAGTTGTTTCATGCCTCCACTCATCAAGACAAATAAGTTGTTTTCTCAGTGCATGCAATGCTTTGACAATAAAAGAAGTATACATTTCAATTTTCCAGCAAAGTGCAGAGTGCCAACCAGATGGAAACATTTTAAGTCAATTTCCCACATGATTCTGAGTTGTTTGACAGTTGTTTCATGGCTCTGCACATCAAGACAAAAAAGTTGTTTTCTCAGTGCATAGAACGCTTTGACAATACGATTAGAATACATTTCAATTTTACACCAAGGAACTTACTGCAAACCTAATGGAAACACCTTAGGTTAACTTTCCACATGATTATGAGTACTTTGACAGCTGTTTCATGCCTCTGCACATCAAGACAAAAAGGTTGTTTTCTCAGTGCATACAATGCTTTGACAATACGAATAGTATAAATATGAATTTTACACCAAAGTGCTTACTGCAAACCTAATGTAAACACCTTAGGTTAACTTCCCACATGATTCTCAGATGTCTACAAGTTGTTTCATGACTCTGTACATCAAGACAAAAAAGTTGCTTTCTCTGTGCATACATTGCTTTGACAATTAAAGTAGAATACATTTCAATTTTACTCCAAAGCACTTACTGCAAACCTAATGGAAACACCTTAGGTTAACTTCCCACATGATTATGAGTACTTTGACAGCTGTTTCATGCCTCTGCACATCAAGACAAAAAGGTTGTTTTCTCAGTGCATACAATGCTTTGACAATACGAATAGTATAAATTTGAATTTTACACCAAAGTGCTTACTGCAAACCTAATGTAAACACCTTAGGTTAACTTCCCACATGATTCTCAGATGTCTACAAGTTGTTTCATGACTCTGTATATCAAGACAAAAAAGTTGCTTTCTCTGTGCATACATTGCTTTGACAATTAAAGTAGAATACATTTCAATTTTACTCCAAAGCACTTACTGCAAACCTAATGGAAACACCTTAGGTTAATTTCACAAATGATTATGAGTAGTTGGAAAGTTGTTTCACGCCTCTGCTCATCAAGACAAAAGAGTTGCTTTCTCAGGGCTTACAGTGTTTTGACAATACAAATAGTATACCTTTCAATTTTCCACCAAAGTGCAGAGTGCAAACCAGATGGAAACATATTAATTTAACTTTCCACATGATTCTCAGTTTTTTCAAAGTTGTTTCATGCCTCTGCACATCAAGACAAAAAAGTTGCTTTCTCGGTGCATACAATGCTTTGACAATAAAAGTAATATACATTTCAATTTTCCACCAAACTGCAGAGGGCCAACCAGATGGAAGCATTTTAAGTTAACATCCCACATGAATCTGAGATGTTTGAAAGTTTTTTCATGCCTCTGCATTCAAGACAAAAAAGTTGCTTTCTCAGTGCATACAATTCTTTGACAATAAAAGTAGTATACATTTCATTTTTTCACCAAAATACTTACTACAAAACTCATTCAATCACCTTAGGTTAACTTCCCACGTGATTATGAGTAGTTGGAAAGTTGTTTCATGCCTCTGCTCATCAAGACAAAAATGTTCCTTTCTCAGTGCATACAATGCTCTGACATTACTGCAGTACACATTTCAATTTTCCACCAAAGTGCAGAGAGCAAACCTAACGGCAACACCTTAGGCTAACTTCCCACATGATTATGAGTAGTTTGAAAGTTGTTTCATGCCTCTGCACATCAAGAC
Source organism: Mobula birostris (assembly GCF_030028105.1). NCBI lineage: Eukaryota > Metazoa > Chordata > Chondrichthyes > Myliobatiformes > Myliobatidae > Mobula > Mobula birostris. Next base: position 64,597,131 of record NC_092391.1, read on the forward strand.
AAAAAAGTTTTTTCTCAGAGCAGACAATGCTTAGACAATACAAATAGTATACATTTCAATTTTACACCAAAGTACATACTGCAAACCTAATGGAAACACCTTAGGTTAACTTCCCACATGATTATGAGTAGTTTGAAAGTTCTTTCATGGCTCTACACATCAACACAAAAAAGTTGATATCTCAGTGCATACAATGCTTAGACAATACAAATAGCATACATTTCAATTTTACACCAAAGCACTTACTGCAAACCTAATGGAAACACCTTAGGTTAACTTCCCACATGATTCTGAGTAGTTTGAAAGTTGCTTCATGCCTCTGCTCATCAAGACAAAAAAGCTGCTTTCTCAGTGCCTGCAATTCTCTGACATTAAAGTAGTATACATTTCAATTTTCCTACGAAGTGCAGAGTGCAAAACTGATGGAAACATTTTAAGTTAACTTCCCACATGTTTCTCAGTTGTTTGAAAGTTGTTTCATACCTCTGCTCAACAAGGCAAAAAAGTTGCTTTCTCAATGCATACAATGCATTGACAATAAAAGTAGTATACATTTCAATTTTTCACCAAAGTGCAGAGTGCAAACCTGATGCAAATATTTTAAGTTAATTTCCCACATGTTTTTGATTTGTTTAAAAATTGTTTCATGCCTCTGCACATCAAGACAAAAAAGTTTTTTCTCAGTGCATGCAATGCTTTGACAATACGATTAGTATACATTTCAATTTTACACCAAAGTACTTACTGCAAACCTAATGGAAAGACCTTAGGTTAACTTCCCAAATAATTATTAGTAGGTGGAAAGTTGTTTCATGCCTCTGCTCATCAAGACAAAAATGTTCCTTTCTCAGAGCATACAATGCTCTGACATTACTGCAGTACACATTTCAATTTGCCACCAAAGTGCAGAGAGCAAACCTAACGGCAACACCTTAGGCTAACTTCCAACATGATTATGAGTAGTTTGAAAGTTGTTTCATGCCTCGATACATCAAGACAAAACAGTTGCTTTCTCAGAGCATACAAATCTTTGCAATACAGGTCGCATACATTTCAATTTTACACCAAAGTACTTACTGCAAACCTAATGGAAACACCTTAGATTAACTTCCCAAATATTATGAGTAGTTGGAAAGCTGTTTCATCCCTCTGCTCATCAGACAAAAAAGTTTCTTTCTCAGTGCATACAATGCTCTGACATTAAAGTAGTATACATTTCAATTTTCCACCAAAGTGCAGAGTGCAAACCTGATGCAAATATTTTAAGTTAATTTCCCACATGTTTCTGATTTGTTTGAAAATTGTTTCATGCCTCTGCACATCAAGACAAAAAAGTTTTTTCTCAGTGCATACAATGCTTTGCCAATACGATTGGTATACATTTCAATTTTACACCAAAGTACTTACTGCAAACATAATGGAAACACCTTAGGTTAACTTCCCACATGATTATGAGTAGTTTGAAAGTTGTTTCATGCCTCTGCTCATCAAGACAAAAAAGCTGCTTTCTCAGTGCCTGCAATTCTCTGACATTAAAGTAGTATACATTTCAATTTTCCTAAGAAGTGCAGAGTGCAAAACTGATGGAAACATTTTAAGTTAACTTCCCACATGCTTCTCAGTAGTATGAAAGTTGTTTCATGCCTCTGCACATCAAGACAAAAAAGTTGCTTTCTCTGTGCATACAATGCTTTGACAATAAAAGTTGTATACATTTAAATTTTACACCAAATTACTTACTGCAAACTAATGCAAACACCTTAGGTTAACTTCCCAAATATTATGAGTAGTTGGAAAGTTGTTTCATGCCTCTGCACATTAAGACAAAAAAGTTGTTTTCTCAGTGCATACAATGCTTTGAAAATAAAAGTAGTATCCATTTCAATTTTCCACCAAAGTGCAGAGTGCAAACCTGATGGAAATATTTTAAGTTAACTTCCCACATGTTTCTCTGTTGTTTGAAAGTTGTTTCATGCCTCTGCTAACCAAGGCAAAAAATTTGTTTTCTCAATGCATACAATGCTTTGACAATAAAAGTAGTATACATTTCAATTTTATACCAAAGTACTTACTGCAAACCGAATGGAAACACCTTCAGTTAACTTCCCACATGATTATCAGTAGTTTGAAAGTTGTTTCATGCCTCCTCTCCTGAAGACAATAAAGTTACTTTCTCAGTGCATACAACGCTCTGACATCACAGTAGTATACATTTCAATTTTCCAACAAAGTGCAGAGTGCAATCCAGATGGAAACATTTTAAGTTAAATTCCCACATGTTTCTGAGTTGTTTGAAAGCTGTTTCATGCCTCTGCACATCAAGACAAACAACTTGCTTTCTCAGTGCATACAATGCTTAGACAATAAAATTAGTATACATTTCAATTTTACACCAAAGTACTTACTGCAACCTTAATGGAAACACCGTAGGTTAACTTCCCAAATGATTACGAGTAGTTGGAAAGTTGTTTCATGCCTCCACTCATCAAGACAAATAAGTTGTTTTCTCAGTGCATGCAATGCTTTGACAATAAAAGAAGTATACATTTCAATTTTCCAGCAAAGTGCAGAGTGCCAACCAGATGGAAACATTTTAAGTCAATTTCCCACATGATTCTGAGTTGTTTGACAGTTGTTTCATGCCTCTGCACATCAAGACAAAAAAGTTGTTTTCTCAGTGCATAGAACGCTTTGACAATACGATTAGAATACATTTCAATTTTACACCAAGGAACTTACTGCAAACCTAATGGAAACACCTTAGGTTAACTTTCCACATGATTATGAGTACTTTGACAGCTGTTTCATGCCTCTGCACATCAAGACAAAAAGGTTGTTTTCTCAGTGCATACAATGCTTTGACAATACGAATAGTATAAATATGAATTTTACACCAAAGTGCTTACTGCAAACCTAATGTAAACACCTTAGGTTAACTTCCCACATGATTCTCAGATGTCTACAAGTTGTTTCATGACTCTGTACATCAAGACAAAAAAGTTGCTTTCTCTGTGCATACATTGCTTTGACAATTAAAGTAGAATACATTTCAATTTTACTCCAAAGCACTTACTGCAAACCTAATGGAAACACCTTAGGTTAACTTCCCACATGATTATGAGTACTTTGACAGCTGTTTCATGCCTCTGCACATCAAGACAAAAAGGTTGTTTTCTCAGTGCATACAATGCTTTGACAATACGAATAGTATAAATTTGAATTTTACACCAAAGTGCTTACTGCAAACCTAATGTAAACACCTTAGGTTAACTTCCCACATGATTCTCAGATGTCTACAAGTTGTTTCATGACTCTGTACATCAAGACAAAAAAGTTGCTTTCTCTGTGCATACATTGCTTTGACAATTAAAGTAGAATACATTTCAATTTTACTCCAAAGCACTTACTGCAAACCTAATGGAAACACCTTAGGTTAACTTCCCACATGATTATGAGTACTTTGACAGCTGTTTCATGCCTCTGCACATCAAGACAAAAAGGTTGTTTTCTCAGTGCATACAATGCTTTGACAATACGAATAGTATAAATTTGAATTTTACACCAAAGTGCTTACTGCAAACCTAATGTAAACACCTTAGGTTAACTTCCCACATGATTCTCAGATGTCTACAAGTTGTTTCATGACTCTGTATGTCAAGACAAAAAAGTTGCTTTCTCTGTGCATACATTGCTTTGACAATTAAAGTAGAATACATTTCAATTTTACTCCAAAGCACTTACTGCAAACCTAATGGAAACACCTTAGGTTAATTTCACAAATGATTATGAGTAGGTGGAAAGTTGTTTCACGCCTCTGCTCATCAAGACAAAAGAGTTGCTTTCTCAGGGCTTACAGTGTTTTGACAATACAAATAGTATACCTTTCAATTTTCCACCAAAGTGCAGAGTGCAAACCAGATGGAAACATATTAATTTAACTTTCCACATGATTCTCAGTTTTTTCAAAGTTGTTTCATGCCTCTGCACATCAAGACAAAAAAGTTGCTTTCTCGGTGCATACAATGCTTTGACAATAAAAGTAATATACATTTCAATTTTCCACCAAACTGCAGAGGGCCAACCAGATGGAAGCATTTTAAGTTAACATCCCACATGAATCTGAGATGTTTGAAAGTTTTTTCATGCCTCTGCATTCAAGACAAAAAAGTTGCTTTCTCAGTGCATACAATTCTTTGACAATAAAAGTAGTATACATTTCATTTTTTCACCAAAATACTTACTACAAAACTCATTCAATCACCTTAGGTTAACTTCCCACGTGATTATGAGTAGTTGGAAAGTTGTTTCATGCCTCTGCTCATCAAGACAAAAATGTTCCTTTCTCAGTGCATACAATGCTCTGACATTACTGCAGTACACATTTCAATTTTCCACCAAAGTGCAGAGAGCAAACCTAACGGCAACACCTTAGGCTAACTTCCCACATGATTATGAGTAGTTTGAAAGTTGTTTCATGCCTCTGCACATCAAGACAAAAAAGTTTTTTCTCAGAGCAGACAATGCTTAGACAATACAAATAGTATACATTTCAATTTTACACCAAAGTACATACTGCAAACCTAATGGAAACACCTTAGGTTAACTTCCCACATGATTATGAGTAGTTTGAAAGTTCTTTCATGGCTCTACACATCAACACAAAAAAGTTGATATCTCAGTGCATACAATGCTTAGACAATACAAATAGCATACATTTCAATTTTACACCAAAGCACTTACTGCAAACCTAATGGAAACACCTTAGGTTAACTTCCCACATGATTCTGAGTAGTTTGAAAGTTGTTTCATGCCTCTGCTCATCAAGACAAAAAAGCTGCTTTCTCAGTGCCTGCAATTCTCTGACATTAAAGTAGTATACATTTCAATTTTCCTAAGAAGTGCAGAGTGCAAAACTGATGGAAACATTTTAAGTTAACTTCCCACATGCTTCTCAGTAGTATGAAAGTTGTTTCATGCCTCTGCACATCAAGACAAAAAAGTTGCTTTCTCTGTGCATACAATGCTTTGACAATAAAAGTTGTATACATTTAAATTTTACACCAAATTACTTACTGCAAACTAATGCAAACACCTTAGGTTAACTTCCCAAATATTATGAGTAGTTGGAAAGTTGTTTCATGCCTCTGCACATTAAGACAAAAAAGTTGTTTTCTCAGTGCATACAATGCTTTGAAAATAAAAGTAGTATCCATTTCAATTTTCCACCAAAGTGCAGAGTGCAAACCTGATGGAAATATTTTAAGTTAACTTCCCACATGTTTCTCTGTTGTTTGAAAGTTGTTTCATGCCTCTGCTAACCAAGGCAAAAAATTTGTTTTCTCAATGCATACAATGCTTTGACAATAAAAGTAGTATACATTTCAATTTTACACCAAAGTACTTACTGCAAACCGAATGGAAACACCTTCAGTTAACTTCCCACATGATTATCAGTAGTTTGAAAGTTGTTTCATGCCTCCTCTCCTGAAGACAATAAAGTTACTTTCTCAGTGCATACAACGCTCTGACATCACAGTAGTATACATTTCAATTTTCCAACAAAGTGCAGAGTGCAAACCTGATGCAAATATTTTAAGTTAATTTCCCACATGTTTTTGATTTGTTTAAAAATTGTTTCATGCCTCTGCACATCAAGACAAAAAAGTTTTTTCTCAGTGCATGCAATGCTTTGACAATACGATTAGTATACATTTCAATTTTACACCAAAGTACTTACTGCAAACCTAATGGAAAGACCTTAGGTTAACTTCCCAAATAATTATTAGTAGGTGGAAAGTTGTTTCATGCCTCTGCTCATCAAGACAAAAATGTTCCTTTCTCAGAGCATACAATGCTCTGACATTACTGCAGTACACATTTCAATTTGCCACCAAAGTGCAGAGAGCAAACCTAACGGCAACACCTTAGGCTAACTTCCAACATGATTATGAGTAGTTTGAAAGTTGTTTCATGCCTCGATACATCAAGACAAAACAGTTGCTTTCTCAGAGCATACAAATCTTTGCAATACAGGTCGCATACATTTCAATTTTACACCAAAGTACTTACTGCAAACCTAATGGAAACACCTTAGATTAACTTCCCAAATATTATGAGTAGTTGGAAAGCTGTTTCATCCCTCTGCTCATCAGACAAAAAAGTTTCTTTCTCAGTGCATACAATGCTCTGACATTAAAGTAGTATACATTTCAATTTTCCACCAAAGTGCAGAGTGCAAACCTGATGCAAATATTTTAAGTTAATTTCCCACATGTTTCTGATTTGTTTGAAAATTGTTTCATGCCTCTGCACATCAAGACAAAAAAGTTTTTTCTGAGTGCATACAATGCTTTGCCAATACGATTGGTATACATTTCAATTTTACACCAAAGTACTTACTGCAAACATAATGGAAACACCTTAGGTTAACTTCCCACATGATTATGAGTAGTTTGAAAGTTGTTTCATGCCTCTGCTCATCAAGACAAAAAAGCTGCTTTCTCAGTGCCTGCAATTCTCTGACATTAAAGTAGTATACATTTCAATTTTCCTAAGAAGTGCAGAGTGCAAAACTGATGGAAACATTTTAAGTTAACTTCCCACATGCTTCTCAGTAGTATGAAAGTTGTTTCATGCCTCTGCACATTAAGACAAAAAAGTTGTTTTCTCAGTGCATACAATGCTTTGAAAATAAAAGTAGTATCCATTTCAATTTTCCACCAAAGTGCAGAGTGCAAACCTGATGGAAATATTTTAAGTTAACTTCCCACATGTTTCTCTGTTGTTTGAAAGTTGTTTCATGCCTCTGCTAACCAAGGCAAAAAATTTGTTTTCTCAATGCATACAATGCTTTGACAATAAAAGTAGTATACATTTCAATTTTACACCAAAGTACTTACTGCAAACCGAATGGAAACACCTTCAGTTAACTTCCCACATGATTATCAGTAGTTTGAAAGTTGTTTCATGCCTCCTCTCCTGAAGACAATAAAGTTACTTTCTCAGTGCATACAACGCTCTGACATCACAGTAGTATACATTTCAATTTTCCAACAAAGTGCAGAGTGCAATCCAGATGGAAACATTTTAAGTTAAATTCCCACATGTTTCTGAGTTGTTTGAAAGTTGTTTCATGCCTCTGCACATCAAGACAAACAACTTGCTTTCTCAGTGCATACAATGCTTAGACAATAAAATTAGTATACATTTCAATTTTACACCAAAGTACTTACTGCAATCTTAATGGAAACACCGTAGGTTAACTTCCCAAATGATTACGAGTAGTTGGAAAGTTGTTTCATGCCTCCACTCATCAAGACAAATAAGTTGTTTTCTCAGTGCATGCAATGCTTTGACAATAAAAGAAGTATACATTTCAATTTTCCAGCAAAGTGCAGAGTGCCAACCAGATGGAAACATTTTAAGTCAATTTCCCACATGATTCTGAGTTGTTTGACAGTTGTTTCATGGCTCTGCACATCAAGACAAAAAAGTTGTTTTCTCAGCGCATAGAACGCTTTGACAATACGATTAGAATACATTTCAATTTTACACCAAGGAACTTACTGCAAACCTAATGGAAACACCTTAGGTTAACTTTCCACATGATTATGAGTACTTTGACAGCTGTTTCATGCCTCTGCACATCAAGACAAAAAGGTTGTTTTCTCAGTGCATACAATGCTTTGACAATACGAATAGTATAAATATGAATTTTACACCAAAGTGCTTACTGCAAACCTAATGTAAACACCTTAGGTTAACTTCCCACATGATTCTCAGATGTCTACAAGTTGTTTCATGACTCTGTACATCAAGACAAAAAAGTTGCTTTCTCTGTGCATACATTGCTTTGACAATTAAAGTAGAATACATTTCAATTTTACTCCAAAGCACTTACTGCAAACCTAATGGAAACACCTTAGGTTAACTTCCCACATGATTATGAGTACTTTGACAGCTGTTTCATGCCTCTGCACATCAAGACAAAAAGGTTGTTTTCTCAGTGCATACAATGCTTTGACAATACGAATAGTATAAATTTGAATTTTACACCAAAGTGCTTACTGCAAACCTAATGTAAACACCTTAGGTTAACTTCCCACATGATTCTCAGATGTCTACAAGTTGTTTCATGACTCTGTATGTCAAGACAAAAAAGTTGCTTTCTCTGTGCATACATTGCTTTGACAATTAAAGTAGAATACATTTCAATTTTACTCCAAAGCACTTACTGCAAACCTAATGGAAACACCTTAGGTTAATTTCACAAATGATTATGAGTAGGTGGAAAGTTGTTTCACGCCTCTGCTCATCAAGACAAAAGAGTTGCTTTCTCAGGGCTTACAGTGTTTTGACAATACAAATAGTATACCTTTCAATTTTCCACCAAAGTGCAGAGTGCAAACCAGATGGAAACATATTAATTTAACTTTCCACATGATTCTCAGTTTTTTCAAAGTTGTTTCATGCCTCTGCACATCAAGACAAAAAAGTTGCTTTCTCGGTGCATACAATGCTTTGACAATAAAAGTAATATACATTTCAATTTTCCACCAAACTGCAGAGGGCCAACCAGATGGAAGCATTTTAAGTTAACATCCCACATGAATCTGAGATGTTTGAAAGTTTTTTCATGCCTCTGCATTCAAGACAAAAAAGTTGCTTTCTCAGTGCATACAATTCTTTGACAATAAAAGTAGTATACATTTCATTTTTTCACCAAAATACTTACTACAAAACTCATTCAATCACCTTAGGTTAACTTCCCACGTGATTATGAGTAGTTGGAAAGTTGTTTCATGCCTCTGCTCATCAAGACAAAAATGTTCCTTTCTCAGTGCATACAATGCTCTGACATTACTGCAGTACACATTTCAATTTTCCACCAAAGTGCAGAGAGCAAACCTAACGGCAACACCTTAGGCTAACTTCCCACATGATTATGAGTAGTTTGAAAGTTGTTTCATGCCTCTGCACATCAAGACAAAAAAGTTTTTTCTCAGAGCAGACAATGCTTAGACAATACAAATAGTATACATTTCAATTTTACACCAAAGTACATACTGCAAACCTAATGGAAACACCTTAGGTTAACTTCCCACATGATTATGAGTAGTTTGAAAGTTCTTTCATGGCTCTACACATCAACACAAAAAAGTTGATATCTCAGTGCATACAATGCTTAGACAATACAAATAGCATACATTTCAATTTTACACCAAAGCACTTACTGCAAACCTAATGGAAACACCTTAGGTTAACTTCCCACATGATTCTGAGTAGTTTGAAAGTTGCTTCATGCCTCTGCTCATCAAGACAAAAAAGCTGCTTTCTCAGTGCCTGCAATTCTCTGACATTAAAGTAGTATACATTTCAATTTTCCTACGAAGTGCAGAGTGCAAAACTGATGGAAACATTTTAAGTTAACTTCCCACATGTTTCTCAGTTGTTTGAAAGTTGTTTCATACCTCTGCTCAACAAGGCAAAAAAGTTGCTTTCTCAATGCATACAATGCATTGACAATAAAAGTAGTATACATTTCAATTTTTCACCAAAGTGCAGAGTGCAAACCTGATGCAAATATTTTAAGTTAATTTCCCACATGTTTTTGATTTGTTTAAAAATTGTTTCATGCCTCTGCACATCAAGACAAAAAAGTTTTTTCTCAGTGCATGCAATGCTTTGACAATACGATTAGTATACATTTCAATTTTACACCAAAGTACTTACTGCAAACCTAATGGAAAGACCTTAGGTTAACTTCCCAAATAATTATTAGTAGGTGGAAAGTTGTTTCATGCCTCTGCTCATCAAGACAAAAATGTTCCTTTCTCAGAGCATACAATGCTCTGACATTACTGCAGTACACATTTCAATTTGCCACCAAAGTGCAGAGAGCAAACCTAACGGCAACACCTTAGGCTAACTTCCAACATGATTATGAGTAGTTTGAAAGTTGTTTCATGCCTCGATACATCAAGACAAAACAGTTGCTTTCTCAGAGCATACAAATCTTTGCAATACAGGTCGCATACATTTCAATTTTACACCAAAGTACTTACTGCAAACCTAATGGAAACACCTTAGATTAACTTCCCAAATATTATGAGTAGTTGGAAAGCTGTTTCATCCCTCTGCTCATCAGACAAAAAAGTTTCTTTCTCAGTGCATACAATGCTCTGACATTAAAGTAGTATACATTTCAATTTTCCACCAAAGTGCAGAGTGCAAACCTGATGCAAATATTTTAAGTTAATTTCCCACATGTTTCTGATTTGTTTGAAAATTGTTTCATGCCTCTGCACATCAAGACAAAAAAGTTTTTTCTCAGTGCATACAATGCTTTGCCAATACGATTGGTATACATTTCAATTTTACACCAAAGTACTTACTGCAAACATAATGGAAACACCTTAGGTTAACTTCCCACATGATTATGAGTAGTTTGAAAGTTGTTTCATGCCTCTGCTCATCAAGACAAAAAAGCTGCTTTCTCAGTGCCTGCAATTCTCTGACATTAAAGTAGTATACATTTCAATTTTCCTAAGAAGTGCAGAGTGCAAAACTGATGGAAACATTTTAAGTTAACTTTCCACATGCTTCTCAGTAGTATGAAAGTTGTTTCATGCCTCTGCACATCAAGACAAAAAAGTTGCTTTCTCTGTGCATACAATGCTTTGACAATAAAAGTTGTATACATTTAAATTTTACACCAAATTACTTACTGCAAACTAATGCAAACACCTTAGGTTAACTTCCCAAATATTATGAGTAGTTGGAAAGTTGTTTCATGCCTCTGCACATTAAGACAAAAAAGTTGTTTTCTCAGTGCATACAATGCTTTGAAAATAAAAGTAGTATCCATTTCAATTTTCCACCAAAGTGCAGAGTGCAAACCTGATGGAAATATTTTAAGTTAACTTCCCACATGTTTCTCTGTTGTTTGAAAGTTGTTTCATGCCTCTGCTAACCAAGGCAAAAAATTTGTTTTCTCAATGCATACAATGCTTTGACAATAAAAGTAGTATACATTTCAATTTTATACCAAAGTACTTACTGCAAACCGAATGGAAACACCTTCAGTTAACTTCCCACATGATTATCAGTAGTTTGAAAGTTGTTTCATGCCTCCTCTCCTGAAGACAATAAAGTTACTTTCTCAGTGCATACAACGCTCTGACATCACAGTAGTATACATTTCAATTTTCCAACAAAGTGCAGAGTGCAATCCAGATGGAAACATTTTAAGTTAAATTCCCACATGTTTCTGAGTTGTTTGAAAGCTGTTTCATGCCTCTGCACATCAAGACAAACAACTTGCTTTCTCAGTGCATACAATGCTTAGACAATAAAATTAGTATACATTTCAATTTTACACCAAAGTACTTACTGCAACCTTAATGGAAACACCGTAGGTTAACTTCCCAAATGATTACGAGTAGTTGGAAAGTTGTTTCATGCCTCCACTCATCAAGACAAATAAGTTGTTTTCTCAGTGCATGCAATGCTTTGACAATAAAAGAAGTATACATTTCAATTTTCCAGCAAAGTGCAGAGTGCCAACCAGATGGAAACATTTTAAGTCAATTTCCCACATGATTCTGAGTTGTTTGACAGTTGTTTCATGCCTCTGCACATCAAGACAAAAAAGTTGTTTTCTCAGTGCATAGAACGCTTTGACAATACGATTAGAATACATTTCAATTTTACACCAAGGAACTTACTGCAAACCTAATGGAAACACCTTAGGTTAACTTTCCACATGATTATGAGTACTTTGACAGCTGTTTCATGCCTCTGCACATCAAGACAAAAAGGTTGTTTTCTCAGTGCATACAATGCTTTGACAATACGAATAGTATAAATATGAATTTTACACCAAAGTGCTTACTGCAAACCTAATGTAAACACCTTAGGTTAACTTCCCACATGATTCTCAGATGTCTACAAGTTGTTTCATGACTCTGTACATCAAGACAAAAAAGTTGCTTTCTCTGTGCATACATTGCTTTGACAATTAAAGTAGAATACATTTCAATTTTACTCCAAAGCACTTACTGCAAACCTAATGGAAACACCTTAGGTTAACTTCCCACATGATTATGAGTACTTTGACAGCTGTTTCATGCCTCTGCACATCAAGACAAAAAGGTTGTTTTCTCAGTGCATACAATGCTTTGACAATACGAATAGTATAAATTTGAATTTTACACCAAAGTGCTTACTGCAAACCTAATGTAAACACCTTAGGTTAACTTCCCACATGATTCTCAGATGTCTACAAGTTGTTTCATGACTCTGTACATCAAGACAAAAAAGTTGCTTTCTCTGTGCATACATTGCTTTGACAATTAAAGTAGAATACATTTCAATTTTACTCCAAAGCACTTACTGCAAACCTAATGGAAACACCTTAGGTTAACTTCCCACATGATTATGAGTACTTTGACAGCTGTTTCATGCCTCTGCACATCAAGACAAAAAGGTTGTTTTCTCAGTGCATACAATGCTTTGACAATACGAATAGTATAAATTTGAATTTTACACCAAAGTGCTTACTGCAAACCTAATGTAAACACCTTAGGTTAACTTCCCACATGATTCTCAGATGTCTACAAGTTGTTTCATGACTCTGTATGTCAAGACAAAAAAGTTGCTTTCTCTGTGCATACATTGCTTTGACAATTAAAGTAGAATACATTTCAATTTTACTCCAAAGCACTTACTGCAAACCTAATGGAAACACCTTAGGTTAATTTCACAAATGATTATGAGTAGGTGGAAAGTTGTTTCACGCCTCTGCTCATCAAGACAAAAGAGTTGCTTTCTCAGGGCTTACAGTGTTTTGACAATACAAATAGTATACCTTTCAATTTTCCACCAAAGTGCAGAGTGCAAACCAGATGGAAACATATTAATTTAACTTTCCACATGATTCTCAGTTTTTTCAAAGTTGTTTCATGCCTCTGCACATCAAGACAAAAAAGTTGCTTTCTCGGTGCATACAATGCTTTGACAATAAAAGTAATATACATTTCAATTTTCCACCAAACTGCAGAGGGCCAACCAGATGGAAGCATTTTAAGTTAACATCCCACATGAATCTGAGATGTTTGAAAGTTTTTTCATGCCTCTGCATTCAAGACAAAAAAGTTGCTTTCTCAGTGCATACAATTCTTTGACAATAAAAGTAGTATACATTTCATTTTTTCACCAAAATACTTACTACAAAACTCATTCAATCACCTTAGGTTAACTTCCCACGTGATTATGAGTAGTTGGAAAGTTGTTTCATGCCTCTGCTCATCGACAAAAATGTTCCTTTCTCAGTGCATACAATGCTCTGACATTACTGCAGTACACATTTCAATTTTCCACCAAAGTGCAGAGAGCAAACCTAACGGCAACACCTTAGGCTAACTTCCCACATGATTATGAGTAGTTTGAAAGTTGTTTCATGCCTCTGCACATCAAGACAAAAAAGTTTTTTCTCAGAGCAGACAATGCTTAGACAATACAAATAGTATACATTTCAATTTTACACCAAAGTACATACTGCAAACCTAATGGAAACACCTTAGGTTAACTTCCCACATGATTATGAGTAGTTTGAAAGTTCTTTCATGGCTCTACACATCAACACAAAAAAGTTGATATCTCAGTGCATACAATGCTTAGACAATACAAATAGCATACATTTCAATTTTACACCAAAGCACTTACTGCAAACCTAATGGAAACACCTTAGGTTAACTTCCCACATGATTCTGAGTAGTTTGAAAGTTGTTTCATGCCTCTGCTCATCAAGACAAAAAAGCTGCTTTCTCAGTGCCTGCAATTCTCTGACATTAAAGTAGTATACATTTCAATTTTCCTAAGAAGTGCAGAGTGCAAAACTGATGGAAACATTTTAAGTTAACTTCCCACATGCTTCTCAGTAGTATGAAAGTTGTTTCATGCCTCTGCACATCAAGACAAAAAAGTTGCTTTCTCTGTGCATACAATGCTTTGACAATAAAAGTTGTATACATTTAAATTTTACACCAAATTACTTACTGCAAACTAATGCAAACACCTTAGGTTAACTTCCCAAATATTATGAGTAGTTGGAAAGTTGTTTCATGCCTCTGCACATTAAGACAAAAAAGTTGTTTTCTCAGTGCATACAATGCTTTGAAAATAAAAGTAGTATCCATTTCAATTTTCCACCAAAGTGCAGAGTGCAAACCTGATGGAAATATTTTAAGTTAACTTCCCACATGTTTCTCTGTTGTTTGAAAGTTGTTTCATGCCTCTGCTAACCAAGGCAAAAAATTTGTTTTCTCAATGCATACAATGCTTTGACAATAAAAGTAGTATACATTTCAATTTTACACCAAAGTACTTACTGCAAACCGAATGGAAACACCTTCAGTTAACTTCCCACATGATTATCAGTAGTTTGAAAGTTGTTTCATGCCTCCTCTCCTGAAGACAATAAAGTTACTTTCTCAGTGCATACAACGCTCTGACATCACAGTAGTATACATTTCAATTTTCCAACAAAGTGCAGAGTGCAAACCTGATGCAAATATTTTAAGTTAATTTCCCACATGTTTTTGATTTGTTTAAAAATTGTTTCATGCCTCTGCACATCAAGACAAAAAAGTTTTTTCTCAGTGCATGCAATGCTTTGACAATACGATTAGTATACATTTCAATTTTACACCAAAGTACTTACTGCAAACCTAATGGAAAGACCTTAGGTTAACTTCCCAAATAATTATTAGTAGGTGGAAAGTTGTTTCATGCCTCTGCTCATCAAGACAAAAATGATCCTTTCTCAGAGCATACAATGCTCTGACATTACTGCAGTACACATTTCAATTTGCCACCAAAGTGCAGAGAGCAAACCTAACGGCAACACCTTAGGCTAACTTCCAACATGATTATGAGTAGTTTGAAAGTTGTTTCATGCCTCGATACATCAAGACAAAACAGTTGCTTTCTCAGAGCATACAAATCTTTGCAATACAGGTCGCATACATTTCAATTTTACACCAAAGTACTTACTGCAAACCTAATGGAAACACCTTAGATTAACTTCCCAAATATTATGAGTAGTTGGAAAGCTGTTTCATCCCTCTGCTCATCAGACAAAAAAGTTTCTTTCTCAGTGCATACAATGCTCTGACATTAAAGTAGTATACATTTCAATTTTCCACCAAAGTGCAGAGTGCAAACCTGATGCAAATATTTTAAGTTAATTTCCCACATGTTTCTGATTTGTTTGAAAATTGTTTCATGCCTCTGCACATCAAGACAAAAAAGTTTTTTCTGAGTGCATACAATGCTTTGCCAATACGATTGGTATACATTTCAATTTTACACCAAAGTACTTACTGCAAACATAATGGAAACACCTTAGGTTAACTTCCCACATGATTATGAGTAGTTTGAAAGTTGTTTCATGCCTCTGCTCATCAAGACAAAAAAGCTGCTTTCTCAGTGCCTGCAATTCTCTGACATTAAAGTAGTATACATTTCAATTTTCCTAAGAAGTGCAGAGTGCAAAACTGATGGAAACATTTTAAGTTAACTTCCCACATGCTTCTCAGTAGTATGAAAGTTGTTTCATGCCTCTGCACATTAAGACAAAAAAGTTGTTTTCTCAGTGCATACAATGCTTTGAAAATAAAAGTAGTATCCATTTCAATTTTCCACCAAAGTGCAGAGTGCAAACCTGATGGAAATATTTTAAGTTAACTTCCCACATGTTTCTCTGTTGTTTGAAAGTTGTTTCATGCCTCTGCTAACCAAGGCAAAAAATTTGTTTTCTCAATGCATACAATGCTTTGACAATAAAAGTAGTATACATTTCAATTTTACACCAAAGTACTTACTGCAAACCGAATGGAAACACCTTCAGTTAACTTCCCACATGATTATCAGTAGTTTGAAAGTTGTTTCATGCCTCCTCTCCTGAAGACAATAAAGTTACTTTCTCAGTGCATACAACGCTCTGACATCACAGTAGTATACATTTCAATTTTCCAACAAAGTGCAGAGTGCAATCCAGATGGAAACATTTTAAGTTAAATTCCCACATGTTTCTGAGTTGTTTGAAAGTTGTTTCATGCCTCTGCACATCAAGACAAACAACTTGCTTTCTCAGTGCATACAATGCTTAGACAATAAAATTAGTATACATTTCAATTTTACACCAAAGTACTTACTGCAATCTTAATGGAAACACCGTAGGTTAACTTCCCAAATGATTACGAGTAGTTGGAAAGTTGTTTCATGCCTCCACTCATCAAGACAAATAAGTTGTTTTCTCAGTGCATGCAATGCTTTGACAATAAAAGAAGTATACATTTCAATTTTCCAGCAAAGTGCAGAGTGCCAACCAGATGGAAACATTTTAAGTCAATTTCCCACATGATTCTGAGTTGTTTGACAGTTGTTTCATGGCTCTGCACATCAAGACAAAAAAGTTGTTTTCTCAGTGCATAGAACGCTTTGACAATACGATTAGAATACATTTCAATTTTACACCAAGGAACTTACTGCAAACCTAATGGAAACACCTTAGGTTAACTTTCCACATGATTATGAGTACTTTGACAGCTGTTTCATGCCTCTGCACATCAAGACAAAAAGGTTGTTTTCTCAGTGCATACAATGCTTTGACAATACGAATAGTATAAATATGAATTTTACACCAAAGTGCTTACTGCAAACCTAATGTAAACACCTTAGGTTAACTTCCCACATGATTCTCAGATGTCTACAAGTTGTTTCATGACTCTGTACATCAAGACAAAAAAGTTGCTTTCTCTGTGCATACATTGCTTTGACAATTAAAGTAGAATACATTTCAATTTTACTCCAAAGCACTTACTGCAAACCTAATGGAAACACCTTAGGTTAACTTCCCACATGATTATGAGTACTTTGACAGCTGTTTCATGCCTCTGCACATCAAGACAAAAAGGTTGTTTTCTCAGTGCATACAATGCTTTGACAATACGAATAGTATAAATTTGAATTTTACACCAAAGTGCTTACTGCAAACCTAATGTAAACACCTTAGGTTAACTTCCCACATGATTCTCAGATGTCTACAAGTTGTTTCATGACTCTGTATGTCAAGACAAAAAAGTTGCTTTCTCTGTGCATACATTGCTTTGACAATTAAAGTAGAATACATTTCAATTTTACTCCAAAGCACTTACTGCAAACCTAATGGAAACACCTTAGGTTAATTTCACAAATGATTATGAGTAGGTGGAAAGTTGTTTCACGCCTCTGCTCATCAAGACAAAAGAGTTGCTTTCTCAGGGCTTACAGTGTTTTGACAATACAAATAGTATACCTTTCAATTTTCCACCAAAGTGCAGAGTGCAAACCAGATGGAAACATATTAATTTAACTTTCCACATGATTCTCAGTTTTTTCAAAGTTGTTTCATGCCTCTGCACATCAAGACAAAAAAGTTGCTTTCTCGGTGCATACAATGCTTTGACAATAAAAGTAATATACATTTCAATTTTCCACCAAACTGCAGAGGGCCAACCAGATGGAAGCATTTTAAGTTAACATCCCACATGAATCTGAGATGTTTGAAAGTTTTTTCATGCCTCTGCATTCAAGACAAAAAAGTTGCTTTCTCAGTGCATACAATTCTTTGACAATAAAAGTAGTATACATTTCATTTTTTCACCAAAATACTTACTACAAAACTCATTCAATCACCTTAGGTTAACTTCCCACGTGATTATGAGTAGTTGGAAAGTTGTTTCATGCCTCTGCTCATCAAGACAAAAATGTTCCTTTCTCAGTGCATACAATGCTCTGACATTACTGCAGTACACATTTCAATTTTCCACCAAAGTGCAGAGAGCAAACCTAACGGCAACACCTTAGGCTAACTTCCCACATGATTATGAGTAGTTTGAAAGTTGTTTCATGCCTCTGCACATCAAGACAAAAAAGTTTTTTCTCAGAGCAGACAATGCTTAGACAATACAAATAGTATACATTTCAATTTTACACCAAAGTACATACTGCAAACCTAATGGAAACACCTTAGGTTAACTTCCCACATGATTATGAGTAGTTTGAAAGTTCTTTCATGGCTCTACACATCAACACAAAAAAGTTGATATCTCAGTGCATACAATGCTTAGACAATACAAATAGCATACATTTCAATTTTACACCAAAGCACTTACTGCAAACCTAATGGAAACACCTTAGGTTAACTTCCCACATGATTCTGAGTAGTTTGAAAGTTGCTTCATGCCTCTGCTCATCAAGACAAAAAAGCTGCTTTCTCAGTGCCTGCAATTCTCTGACATTAAAGTAGTATACATTTCAATTTTCCTACGAAGTGCAGAGTGCAAAACTGATGGAAACATTTTAAGTTAACTTCCCACATGTTTCTCAGTTGTTTGAAAGTTGTTTCATACCTCTGCTCAACAAGGCAAAAAAGTTGCTTTCTCAATGCATACAATGCATTGACAATAAAAGTAGTATACATTTCAATTTTTCACCAAAGTGCAGAGTGCAAACCTGATGCAAATATTTTAAGTTAATTTCCCACATGTTTTTGATTTGTTTAAAAATTGTTTCATGCCTCTGCACATCAAGACAAAAAAGTTTTTTCTCAGTGCATGCAATGCTTTGACAATACGATTAGTATACATTTCAATTTTACACCAAAGTACTTACTGCAAACCTAATGGAAAGACCTTAGGTTAACTTCCCAAATAATTATTAGTAGGTGGAAAGTTGTTTCATGCCTCTGCTCATCAAGACAAAAATGTTCCTTTCTCAGAGCATACAATGCTCTGACATTACTGCAGTACACATTTCAATTTGCCACCAAAGTGCAGAGAGCAAACCTAACGGCAACACCTTAGGCTAACTTCCAACATGATTATGAGTAGTTTGAAAGTTGTTTCATGCCTCGATACATCAAGACAAAACAGTTGCTTTCTCAGAGCATACAAATCTTTGCAATACAGGTCGCATACATTTCAATTTTACACCAAAGTACTTACTGCAAACCTAATGGAAACACCTTAGATTAACTTCCCAAATATTATGAGTAGTTGGAAAGCTGTTTCATCCCTCTGCTCATCAGACAAAAAAGTTTCTTTCTCAGTGCATACAATGCTCTGACATTAAAGTAGTATACATTTCAATTTTCCACCAAAGTGCAGAGTGCAAACCTGATGCAAATATTTTAAGTTAATTTCCCACATGTTTCTGATTTGTTTGAAAATTGTTTCATGCCTCTGCACATCAAGACAAAAAAGTTTTTTCTCAGTGCATACAATGCTTTGCCAATACGATTGGTATACATTTCAATTTTACACCAAAGTACTTACTGCAAACATAATGGAAACACCTTAGGTTAACTTCCCACATGATTATGAGTAGTTTGAAAGTTGTTTCATGCCTCTGCTCATCAAGACAAAAAAGCTGCTTTCTCAGTGCCTGCAATTCTCTGACATTAAAGTAGTATACATTTCAATTTTCCTAAGAAGTGCAGAGTGCAAAACTGATGGAAACATTTTAAGTTAACTTCCCACATGCTTCTCAGTAGTATGAAAGTTGTTTCATGCCTCTGCACATCAAGACAAAAAAGTTGCTTTCTCTGTGCATACAATGCTTTGACAATAAAAGTTGTATACATTTAAATTTTACACCAAATTACTTACTGCAAACTAATGCAAACACCTTAGGTTAACTTCCCAAATATTATGAGTAGTTGGAAAGTTGTTTCATGCCTCTGCACATTAAGACAAAAAAGTTGTTTTCTCAGTGCATACAATGCTTTGAAAATAAAAGTAGTATCCATTTCAATTTTCCACCAAAGTGCAGAGTGCAAACCTGATGGAAATATTTTAAGTTAACTTCCCACATGTTTCTCTGTTGTTTGAAAGTTGTTTCATGCCTCTGCTAACCAAGGCAAAAAATTTGTTTTCTCAATGCATACAATGCTTTGACAATAAAAGTAGTATACATTTCAATTTTATACCAAAGTACTTACTGCAAACCGAATGGAAACACCTTCAGTTAACTTCCCACATGATTATCAGTAGTTTGAAAGTTGTTTCATGCCTCCTCTCCTGAAGACAATAAAGTTACTTTCTCAGTGCATACAACGCTCTGACATCACAGTAGTATACATTTCAATTTTCCAACAAAGTGCAGAGTGCAATCCAGATGGAAACATTTTAAGTTAAATTCCCACATGTTTCTGAGTTGTTTGAAAGCTGTTTCATGCCTCTGCACATCAAGACAAACAACTTGCTTTCTCAGTGCATACAATGCTTAGACAATAAAATTAGTATACATTTCAATTTTACACCAAAGTACTTACTGCAACCTTAATGGAAACACCGTAGGTTAACTTCCCAAATGATTACGAGTAGTTGGAAAGTTGTTTCATGCCTCCACTCATCAAGACAAATAAGTTGTTTTCTCAGTGCATGCAATGCTTTGACAATAAAAGAAGTATACATTTCAATTTTCCAGCAAAGTGCAGAGTGCCAACCAGATGGAAACATTTTAAGTCAATTTCCCACATGATTCTGAGTTGTTTGACAGTTGTTTCATGGCTCTGCACATCAAGACAAAAAAGTTGTTTTCTCAGTGCATAGAACGCTTTGACAATACGATTAGAATACATTTCAATTTTACACCAAGGAACTTACTGCAAACCTAATGGAAACACCTTAGGTTAACTTTCCACATGATTATGAGTACTTTGACAGCTGTTTCATGCCTCTGCACATCAAGACAAAAAGGTTGTTTTCTCAGTGCATACAATGCTTTGACAATACGAATAGTATAAATATGAATTTTACACCAAAGTGCTTACTGCAAACCTAATGTAAACACCTTAGGTTAACTTCCCACATGATTCTCAGATGTCTACAAGTTGTTTCATGACTCTGTACATCAAGACAAAAAAGTTGCTTTCTCTGTGCATACATTGCTTTGACAATTAAAGTAGAATACATTTCAATTTTACTCCAAAGCACTTACTGCAAACCTAATGGAAACACCTTAGGTTAACTTCCCACATGATTATGAGTACTTTGACAGCTGTTTCATGCCTCTGCACATCAAGACAAAAAGGTTGTTTTCTCAGTGCATACAATGCTTTGACAATACGAATAGTATAAATTTGAATTTTACACCAAAGTGCTTACTGCAAACCTAATGTAAACACCTTAGGTTAACTTCCCACATGATTCTCAGATGTCTACAAGTTGTTTCATGACTCTGTACATCAAGACAAAAAAGTTGCTTTCTCTGTGCATACATTGCTTTGACAATTAAAGTAGAATACATTTCAATTTTACTCCAAAGCACTTACTGCAAACCTAATGGAAACACCTTAGGTTAATTTCACAAATGATTATGAGTAGGTGGAAAGTTGTTTCACGCCTCTGCTCATCAAGACAAAAGAGTTGCTTTCTCAGGGCTTACAGTGTTTTGACAATACAAATAGTATACCTTTCAATTTTCCACCAAAGTGCAGAGTGCAAACCAGATGGAAACATATTAATTTAACTTTCCACATGATTCTCAGTTTTTTCAAAGTTGTTTCATGCCTCTGCACATCAAGACAAAAAAGTTGCTTTCTCGGTGCATACAATGCTTTGACAATAAAAGTAATATACATTTCAATTTTCCACCAAACTGCAGAGGGCCAACCAGATGGAAGCATTTTAAGTTAACATCCCACATGAATCTGAGATGTTTGAAAGTTTTTTCATGCCTCTGCATTCAAGACAAAAAAGTTGCTTTCTCAGTGCATACAATTCTTTGACAATAAAAGTAGTATACATTTCATTTTTTCACCAAAATACTTACTACAAAACTCATTCAATCACCTTAGGTTAACTTCCCACGTGATTATGAGTAGTTGGAAAGTTGTTTCATGCCTCTGCTCATCAAGACAAAAATGTTCCTTTCTCAGTGCATACAATGCTCTGACATTACTGCAGTACACATTTCAATTTTCCACCAAAGTGCAGAGAGCAAACCTAACGGCAACACCTTAGGCTAACTTCCCACATGATTATGAGTAGTTTGAAAGTTGTTTCATGCCTCTGCACATCAAGACAAAAAAGTTTTTTCTCAGAGCAGACAATGCTTAGACAATACAAATAGTATACATTTCAATTTTACACCAAAGTACATACTGCAAACCTAATGGAAACACCTTAGGTTAACTTCCCACATGATTATGAGTAGTTTGAAAGTTCTTTCATGGCTCTACACATCAACACAAAAAAGTTGATATCTCAGTGCATACAATGCTTAGACAATACAAATAGCATACATTTCAATTTTACACCAAAGCACTTACTGCAAACCTAATGGAAACACCTTAGGTTAACTTCCCACATGATTCTGAGTAGTTTGAAAGTTGTTTCATGCCTCTGCTCATCAAGACAAAAAAGCTGCTTTCTCAGTGCCTGCAATTCTCTGACATTAAAGTAGTATACATTTCAATTTTCCTAAGAAGTGCAGAGTGCAAAACTGATGGAAACATTTTAAGTTAACTTCCCACATGCTTCTCAGTAGTATGAAAGTTGTTTCATGCCTCTGCACATCAAGACAAAAAAGTTGCTTTCTCTGTGCATACAATGCTTTGACAATAAAAGTTGTATACATTTAAATTTTACACCAAATTACTTACTGCAAACTAATGCAAACACCTTAGGTTAACTTCCCAAATATTATGAGTAGTTGGAAAGTTGTTTCATGCCTCTGCACATTAAGACAAAAAAGTTGTTTTCTCAGTGCATACAATGCTTTGAAAATAAAAGTAGTATCCATTTCAATTTTCCACCAAAGTGCAGAGTGCAAACCTGATGGAAATATTTTAAGTTAACTTCCCACATGTTTCTCTGTTGTTTGAAAGTTGTTTCATGCCTCTGCTAACCAAGGCAAAAAATTTGTTTTCTCAATGCATACAATGCTTTGACAATAAAAGTAGTATACATTTCAATTTTACACCAAAGTACTTACTGCAAACCGAATGGAAACACCTTCAGTTAACTTCCCACATGATTATCAGTAGTTTGAAAGTTGTTTCATGCCTCCTCTCCTGAAGACAATAAAGTTACTTTCTCAGTGCATACAACGCTCTGACATCACAGTAGTATACATTTCAATTTTCCAACAAAGTGCAGAGTGCAATCCAGATGGAAACATTTTAAGTTAAATTCCCACATGTTTCTGAGTTGTTTGAAAGTTGTTTCATGCCTCTGCACATCAAGACAAACAACTTGCTTTCTCAGTGCATACAATGCTTAGACAATAAAATTAGTATACATTTCAATTTTACACCAAAGTACTTACTGCAACCTTAATGGAAACACCGTAGGTTAACTTCCCAAATGATTACGAGTAGTTGGAAAGTTGTTTCATGCCTCCACTCATCAAGACAAAAAAGTTGTTTTCTCAGTGCATACAATGCTTTGACAATAAAAGAAGTATACATTTCAATTTTCAGCAAAGTGCAGAGTGCCAACCAGATGGAAATATTTTAAGTTAATTTCCCACATGATTCTGAGTTGTTTGACAGTTGTTTCATGCCTCTGCACATCAAGACAAAAAAGTTGTTTTCTCAGTGCATACAACGCTCTGACATCACAGTAGTATACATTTCAATTTTCCAACAAAGTGCAGAGTGCAATCCAGATGGAAACATTTTAAGTTATATTCCCACATGATTCTGAGTTGTTTGAAAGTTGTTTCATGCCTCGATACATCAAGACAAAAAAGTTGCTTTCTCAGAGCATACAAATCTTTGCAATACAGGTCGCATACATTTCAATTTTACACCAAAGTACTTACTGCAAACCTAATGGAAACACCTTAGATTAACTTCCCAAATATTATGAGTACTTGGAAAGCTGTTTCATCCCTCTGCTCATCAGACAAAAAAGTTTCTTTCTCAGTGCATACAATGCTCTGACATTAAAGTAGTATACATTTCAATTTTCCACCAAGGTGCAGAGTGCAAACCTGATGCAAATATTTTAAGTTAATTTCCCAAATGTTTCTGATTTGTTTGAAAATTGTTTCATGCCTCTGCACATCAAGACAAAAAAGTTTTTTCTGAGTGCATACAATGCTTTGCCAATACGATTGGTATATATTTCAATTTTACACCAAAGTACTTACTGCAAGTTGTTTCATGCCTCTGCTCATCAAGACAAAAAAGCTGCTTTCTCAGTGCCTGCAATTCTCTGACATTAAAGTAGTATACATTTCAATTTTCCTAAGAAGTGCAGAGTGCAAAACTGATGGAAACATTTTAAGTTAACTTCCCACATGCTTCTCAGTAGTATGGAAGTTGTTTCATGCCTCTGCACATCAAGACAAAAAAGTTGCTTTCTCTGTGCATACAATGCTTTGACAGTAAAAGTTGTATACATTTCAATTTTACACCAAAGTGCAGAGTGCAAACCTGATGGAAATATTTTAAGTTAAATTCCCACATGTTTCTGAGTTGTTTGAAAGTTGTTTCATGCCTCTGACATCAAGACAAAAAAGTTGATTTCTCAGTGCAAACAATGCTTTGAGAATAAAAGTAGTATTCATTTCAATTTTACACCAAACTACTTACTGCAAACCTAACGGAAACACCTTAGGTTAACTTCCCACATGATTATGAGTAGTTTGAAAGTTGTTTCATGCCTCTGCACATCAAGACAAAATGGTTGTTATCTCAGTGCATACAATACTTTGACAATACAAATAGTATACATTTCAATTTTACACCAAAGTACTTACTGCAAACCTAATGGAAACATCTTAGGTTAACTTCCCAAATGATTGTGAGATGTGTAAAAGTTGTTTCATCCCTCTGCACATAACGACAAAAAAGTTGATTTCTCTGTGAATACATTGCTTTGACAATAAAAGTAGTATGCATTTCAATTGTACTCAAAAGTCCTGACTGCAAACCTAATGGAAACACCTTTGGTTTATTTCCCAAATGATTTCGAGTTGTTTGAAAGTTGTTCCATGCCTCTGCACATCAAGACAAACAACTAGCTTTCTCAGTGCATACAATGCTTAGACAATAAAATTAGTATACCTTTCAATTTTACACCAAAGTACTTATTGCAACCCTAATGGAAACACCGTAGGTTAACTTCCCAAATGATTACGAGTAGTTGGAAAGTTGTTTCATGCCTCCACTCATCAAGACAAAAAAGTTGTTTTCTCAGTGCATACAATGCTTTGACAATAAAAGAAGTATACATTTCAATTTTCAGCAAAGTGCAGAGTGCCAACCAGATGGAAATATTTTAAGTTAATTTCCCACATGATTCTGAGTTGTTTGACAGTTGTTTCATGCCTCTGCACATCAAGACAAAGAAAGTTGTTTTCTCAGTGCATAGAACGCTTTGACAATATGATTAGAATACATTTCAATTTTCCACCAAAGTGCAGAGTGCAAACCTAATGGAAATATTTTAAGTTAACTTCCCACATGCTTCTCAGTAGTATGAAAGTTGTTTCATGCCTCTGCACATCAAGACAAAAAAGTTGTTTTCTCAGTGCATACAACGCTCTGACATCACAGTAGTATACATTTCAATTTTCCAACAAAGTGCAGAGTGCAATCCAGATGGAAACATTTTAAGTTATATTCCCACATGATTCTGAGTTGTTTGAAAGTTGTTTCATGCCTCGATACATCAAGACAAAAAAGTTGCTTTCTCAGAGCATACAAATCTTTGCAATACAGGTCGCATACATTTCAATTTTACACCAAAGTACTTACTGCAAACCTAATGGAAACACCTTAGATTAACTTCCCAAATATTATGAGTACTTGGAAAGCTGTTTCATCCCTCTGCTCATCAGACAAAAAAGTTTCTTTCTCAGTGCATACAATGCTCTGACATTAAAGTAGTATACATTTCAATTTTCCACCAAGGTGCAGAGTGCAAACCTGATGCAAATATTTTAAGTTAATTTCCCAAATGTTTCTGATTTGTTTGAAAATTGTTTCATGCCTCTGCACATCAAGACAAAAAAGTTTTTTCTGAGTGCATACAATGCTTTGCCAATACGATTGGTATATATTTCAATTTTACACCAAAGTACTTACTGCAAGTTGTTTCATGCCTCTGCTCATCAAGACAAAAAAGCTGCTTTCTCAGTGCCTGCAATTCTCTGACATTAAAGTAGTATACATTTCAATTTTCCTAAGAAGTGCAGAGTGCAAAACTGATGGAAACATTTTAAGTTAACTTCCCACATGCTTCTCAGTAGTATGGAAGTTGTTTCATGCCTCTGCACATCAAGACAAAAAAGTTGCTTTCTCTGTGCATACAATGCTTTGACAGTAAAAGTTGTATACATTTCAATTTTACACCAAAGTGCAGAGTGCAAACCTGATGGAAATATTTTAAGTTAAATTCCCACATGTTTCTGAGTTGTTTGAAAGTTGTTTCATGCCTCTGACATCAAGACAAAAAAGTTGATTTCTCAGTGCAAACAATGCTTTGAGAATAAAAGTAGTATTCATTTCAATTTTACACCAAACTACTTACTGCAAACCTAACGGAAACACCTTAGGTTAACTTCCCACATGATTATGAGTAGTTTGAAAGTTGTTTCATGCCTCTGCACATCAAGACAAAATGGTTGTTATCTCAGTGCATACAATACTTTGACAATACAAATAGTATACATTTCAATTTTACACCAAAGTACTTACTGCAAACCTAATGGAAACATCTTAGGTTAACTTCCCAAATGATTGTGAGATGTGTAAAAGTTGTTTCATCCCTCTGCACATAACGACAAAAAAGTTGATTTCTCTGTGAATACATTGCTTTGACAATAAAAGTAGTATGCATTTCAATTGTACTCAAAAGTCCTGACTGCAAACCTAATGGAAACACCTTTGGTTTATTTCCCAAATGATTTCGAGTTGTTTGAAAGTTGTTCCATGCCTCTGCACATCAAGACAAACAACTAGCTTTCTCAGTGCATACAATGCTTAGACAATAAAATTAGTATACCTTTCAATTTTACACCAAAGTACTTATTGCAACCCTAATGGAAACACCGTAGGTTAACTTCCCAAATGATTACGAGTAGTTGGAAAGTTGTTTCATGCCTCCACTCATCAAGACAAAAAAGTTGTTTTCTCAGTGCATGCAATGCTTTGACAATAAAAGAAGTATACATTTCAATTTTCCAGCAAAGTGCAGACTGCAAACAAGATGGAAACATTTTAAATTAACTTCCCACATGTTTCTGGGTTGTTTGAAAGTTGGTTCATGCCTCTGCACATCAAGACAAAAAGGTTCTTTTCTCAGTGCATAGAATCCTATGACAAAACAAATAATATAAATTTGAATTTTACACCAAAGTGCTTACTGCAAACCTAATGTAAACACGTTAGGTTAACTTCCCACATGATTCTCAGATGTCTACAAGTTGTTTCATGACTCTGTACATCAAGACAAAAAAGTTGCTTTCTCTGTGCATACATTGCTTTGACAATTAAAGTAGAATACATTTCAATTTTACTCCAAAGCACTTACTGCAAACCTAATGGAAACACCTTAGGTTAACTTCCCACATGATTATGAGTACTTTGACAGCTGTTTCATGCCTCTGCACATCAAGACAAAAAGGTTGTTTTCTCAGTGCATACAATGCTTTGACAATACGAATAGTATAAATTTGAATTTTACACCAAAGTGCTTACTGCAAACCTAATGTAAACACCTTAGGTTAACTTCCCACATGATTCTCAGATGTCTACAAGTTGTTTCATGACTCTGTACATCAAGACAAAAAAGTTGCTTTCTCTGTGCATACATTGCTTTGACAATTAAAGTAGAATACATTTCAATTTTACTCCAAAGCACTTACTGCAAACCTAATGGAAACACCTTAGGTTAACTTCCCACATGATTATGAGTACTTTGACAGCTGTTTCATGCCTCTGCACATCAAGACAAAAAGGTTGTTTTCTCAGTGCATACAATGCTTTGACAATACGAATAGTATAAATTTGAATTTTACACCAAAGTGCTTACTGCAAACCTAATGTAAACACCTTAGGTTAACTTCCCACATGATTCTCAGATGTCTACAAGTTGTTTCATGACTCTGTATGTCAAGACAAAAAAGTTGCTTTCTCTGTGCATACATTGCTTTGACAATTAAAGTAGAAT
This sequence comes from Mobula birostris, assembly GCF_030028105.1. NCBI lineage: Eukaryota > Metazoa > Chordata > Chondrichthyes > Myliobatiformes > Myliobatidae > Mobula > Mobula birostris. The sequence continues at coordinate 64,625,363 of NC_092391.1, forward strand.
ACATTTCAATTTTACTCCAAAGCACTTACTGCAAACCTAATGGAAACACCTTAGGTTAATTTCACAAATGATTATGAGTAGGTGGAAAGTTGTTTCACGCCTCTGCTCATCAAGACAAAAGAGTTGCTTTCTCAGGGCTTACAGTGTTTTGACAATACAAATAGTATACCTTTCAATTTTCCACCAAAGTGCAGAGTGCAAACCAGATGGAAACATATTAATTTAACTTTCCACATGATTCTCAGTTTTTTCAAAGTTGTTTCATGCCTCTGCACATCAAGACAAAAAAGTTGCTTTCTCGGTGCATACAATGCTTTGACAATAAAAGTAATATACATTTCAATTTTCCACCAAACTGCAGAGGGCCAACCAGATGGAAGCATTTTAAGTTAACATCCCACATGAATCTGAGATGTTTGAAAGTTTTTTCATGCCTCTGCATTCAAGACAAAAAAGTTGCTTTCTCAGTGCATACAATTCTTTGACAATAAAAGTAGTATACATTTCATTTTTTCACCAAAATACTTACTACAAAACTCATTCAATCACCTTAGGTTAACTTCCCACGTGATTATGAGTAGTTGGAAAGTTGTTTCATGCCTCTGCTCATCAAGACAAAAATGTTCCTTTCTCAGTGCATACAATGCTCTGACATTACTGCAGTACACATTTCAATTTTCCACCAAAGTGCAGAGAGCAAACCTAACGGCAACACCTTAGGCTAACTTCCCACATGATTATGAGTAGTTTGAAAGTTGTTTCATGCCTCTGCACATCAAGACAAAAAAGTTTTTTCTCAGAGCAGACAATGCTTAGACAATACAAATAGTATACATTTCAATTTTACACCAAAGTACATACTGCAAACCTAATGGAAACACCTTAGGTTAACTTCCCACATGATTATGAGTAGTTTGAAAGTTCTTTCATGGCTCTACACATCAACACAAAAAAGTTGATATCTCAGTGCATACAATGCTTAGACAATACAAATAGCATACATTTCAATTTTACACCAAAGCACTTACTGCAAACCTAATGGAAACACCTTAGGTTAACTTCCCACATGATTCTGAGTAGTTTGAAAGTTGTTTCATGCCTCTGCTCATCAAGACAAAAAAGCTGCTTTCTCAGTGCCTGCAATTCTCTGACATTAAAGTAGTATACATTTCAATTTTCCTAAGAAGTGCAGAGTGCAAAACTGATGGAAACATTTTAAGTTAACTTCCCACATGCTTCTCAGTAGTATGAAAGTTGTTTCATGCCTCTGCACATCAAGACAAAAAAGTTGCTTTCTCTGTGCATACAATGCTTTGACAATAAAAGTTGTATACATTTAAATTTTACACCAAATTACTTACTGCAAACTAATGCAAACACCTTAGGTTAACTTCCCAAATATTATGAGTAGTTGGAAAGTTGTTTCATGCCTCTGCACATTAAGACAAAAAAGTTGTTTTCTCAGTGCATACAATGCTTTGAAAATAAAAGTAGTATCCATTTCAATTTTCCACCAAAGTGCAGAGTGCAAACCTGATGGAAATATTTTAAGTTAACTTCCCACATGTTTCTCTGTTGTTTGAAAGTTGTTTCATGCCTCTGCTAACCAAGGCAAAAAATTTGTTTTCTCAATGCATACAATGCTTTGACAATAAAAGTAGTATACATTTCAATTTTACACCAAAGTACTTACTGCAAACCGAATGGAAACACCTTCAGTTAACTTCCCACATGATTATCAGTAGTTTGAAAGTTGTTTCATGCCTCCTCTCCTGAAGACAATAAAGTTACTTTCTCAGTGCATACAACGCTCTGACATCACAGTAGTATACATTTCAATTTTCCAACAAAGTGCAGAGTGCAATCCAGATGGAAACATTTTAAGTTAAATTCCCACATGTTTCTGAGTTGTTTGAAAGTTGTTTCATGCCTCTGCACATCAAGACAAACAACTTGCTTTCTCAGTGCATACAATGCTTAGACAATAAAATTAGTATACATTTCAATTTTACACCAAAGTACTTACTGCAACCTTAATGGAAACACCGTAGGTTAACTTCCCAAATGATTACGAGTAGTTGGAAAGTTGTTTCATGCCTCCACTCATCAAGACAAAAAAGTTGTTTTCTCAGTGCATACAATGCTTTGACAATAAAAGAAGTATACATTTCAATTTTCAGCAAAGTGCAGAGTGCCAACCAGATGGAAATATTTTAAGTTAATTTCCCACATGATTCTGAGTTGTTTGACAGTTGTTTCATGCCTCTGCACATCAAGACAAAGAAAGTTGTTTTCTCAGTGCATAGAACGCTTTGACAATATGATTAGAATACATTTCAATTTTCCACCAAAGTGCAGAGTGCAAACCTAATGGAAATATTTTAAGTTAACTTCCCACATGCTTCTGAGTAGTATGAAAGTTGTTTCATGCCTCTGCACATCAAGACAAAAAAGTTGTTTTCTCAGTGCATACAACGCTCTGACATCACAGTAGTATACATTTCAATTTTCCAACAAAGTGCAGAGTGCAATCCAGATGGAAACATTTTAAGTTATATTCCCACATGATTCTGAGTTGTTTGAAAGTTGTTTCATGCCTCGATACATCAAGACAAAAAAGTTGCTTTCTCAGAGCATACAAATCTTTGCAATACAGGTCGCATACATTTCAATTTTACACCAAAGTACTTACTGCAAACCTAATGGAAACACCTTAGATTAACTTCCCAAATATTATGAGTACTTGGAAAGCTGTTTCATCCCTCTGCTCATCAGACAAAAAAGTTTCTTTCTCAGTGCATACAATGCTCTGACATTAAAGTAGTATACATTTCAATTTTCCACCAAGGTGCAGAGTGCAAACCTGATGCAAATATTTTAAGTTAATTTCCCAAATGTTTCTGATTTGTTTGAAAATTGTTTCATGCCTCTGCACATCAAGACAAAAAAGTTTTTTCTGAGTGCATACAATGCTTTGCCAATACGATTGGTATATATTTCAATTTTACACCAAAGTACTTACTGCAAGTTGTTTCATGCCTCTGCTCATCAAGACAAAAAAGCTGCTTTCTCAGTGCCTGCAATTCTCTGACATTAAAGTAGTATACATTTCAATTTTCCTAAGAAGTGCAGAGTGCAAAACTGATGGAAACATTTTAAGTTAACTTCCCACATGCTTCTCAGTAGTATGGAAGTTGTTTCATGCCTCTGCACATCAAGACAAAAAAGTTGCTTTCTCTGTGCATACAATGCTTTGACAGTAAAAGTTGTATACATTTCAATTTTACACCAAAGTGCAGAGTGCAAACCTGATGGAAATATTTTAAGTTAAATTCCCACATGTTTCTGAGTTGTTTGAAAGTTGTTTCATGCCTCTGACATCAAGACAAAAAAGTTGATTTCTCAGTGCAAACAATGCTTTGAGAATAAAAGTAGTATTCATTTCAATTTTACACCAAACTACTTACTGCAAACCTAACGGAAACACCTTAGGTTAACTTCCCACATGATTATGAGTAGTTTGAAAGTTGTTTCATGCCTCTGCACATCAAGACAAAATGGTTGTTATCTCAGTGCATACAATACTTTGACAATACAAATAGTATACATTTCAATTTTACACCAAAGTACTTACTGCAAACCTAATGGAAACATCTTAGGTTAACTTCCCAAATGATTGTGAGATGTGTAAAAGTTGTTTCATCCCTCTGCACATAACGACAAAAAAGTTGATTTCTCTGTGAATACATTGCTTTGACAATAAAAGTAGTATGCATTTCAATTGTACTCAAAAGTCCTGACTGCAAACCTAATGGAAACACCTTTGGTTTATTTCCCAAATGATTTCGAGTTGTTTGAAAGTTGTTCCATGCCTCTGCACATCAAGACAAACAACTAGCTTTCTCAGTGCATACAATGCTTAGACAATAAAATTAGTATACCTTTCAATTTTACACCAAAGTACTTATTGCAACCCTAATGGAAACACCGTAGGTTAACTTCCCAAATGATTACGAGTAGTTGGAAAGTTGTTTCATGCCTCCACTCATCAAGACAAAAAAGTTGTTTTCTCAGTGCATGCAATGCTTTGACAATAAAAGAAGTATACATTTCAATTTTCCAGCAAAGTGCAGACTGCAAACAAGATGGAAACATTTTAAATTAACTTCCCACATGTTTCTGGGTTGTTTGAAAGTTGGTTCATGCCTCTGCACATCAAGACAAAAAGGTTCTTTTCTCAGTGCATAGAATCCTATGACAAAACAAATAATATAAATTTGAATTTTACACCAAAGTGCTTACTGCAAACCTAATGTAAACACGTTAGGTTAACTTCCCACATGATTCTCAGATGTCTGCAAGTTGTTTCATGACTCTGCACATCAAGACAAAAAAGTTGCTTTCTCTGTGCATACATTGCTTTGACAATTAAAGTAGAATACATTTCAATTTTACTCCAAAGCACTTACTGCAAACCTAATGGAAACACCTTAGGTTAATTTCACAAATGATTATGAGTAGGTGGAAAGTTGTTTCACGCCTCTGCTCATCAAGACAAAAGAGTTGCTTTCTCAGGGCTTACAGTGTTTTGACAATACAAATAGTATACCTTTCAATTTTCCACCAAAGTGCAGAGTGCAAACCAGATGGAAACATATTAATTTAACTTTCCACATGATTCTCAGTTTTTTCAAAGTTGTTTCATGCCTCTGCACATCAAGACAAAAAAGTTGCTTTCTCGGTGCATACAATGCTTTGACAATAAAAGTAATATACATTTCAATTTTCCACCAAACTGCAGAGGGCCAACCAGATGGAAGCATTTTAAGTTAACATCCCACATGAATCTGAGATGTTTGAAAGTTTTTTCATGCCTCTGCATTCAAGACAAAAAAGTTGCTTTCTCAGTGCATACAATTCTTTGACAATAAAAGTAGTATACATTTCATTTTTTCACCAAAATACTTACTACAAAACTCATTCAATCACCTTAGGTTAACTTCCCACGTGATTATGAGTAGTTGGAAAGTTGTTTCATGCCTCTGCTCATCAAGACAAAAATGTTCCTTTCTCAGTGCATACAATGCTCTGACATTACTGCAGTACACATTTCAATTTTCCACCAAAGTGCAGAGAGCAAACCTAACGGCAACACCTTAGGCTAACTTCCCACATGATTATGAGTAGTTTGAAAGTTGTTTCATACCTCTGCACATCAAGACAAAAAAGTTTTTTCTCAGTGCAGACAATGCTTAGACAATACAAATAGTATACATTTCAATTTTACACCAAAGTACATACTGCAAACCTAATGGAAACACCTTAGGTTAACTTCCCACATGATTCTGAGTAGTTTGAAAGTTGTTTCATGCCTCTGCTCATCAAGACAAAAAAGCTGCTTTCTCAGTGCCTGCAATTCTCTGACATTAAAGTAGTATACATTTCAATTTTCCTACGAAGTGCAGAGTGCAAAACTGATGGAAACATTTTAAGTTAACTTCCCACATGTTTCTCAGTTGTTTGAAAGTTGTTTCATACCTCTGCTCATCAAGGCAAAAAAGTTGCTTTCTCAATGCATACAATGCAATGACAATAAAAGTAGTATACATTTCAATTTTACACCAAAGTACTTACTGCAAACCTCATGCAAACACCTTAGGTTAACTTCCCAAATATTATGAGTAGTTGGAAAGTCGTTTCATGCCTCTGCTCATCAGACAAAAAAGTTGCTTTCTCAGTGCATACAATGCTCTGATATTAAAGTAGTATAGATTTCAATTTTCCACCAAAGTGCAGAGTGCAAACCTGATGCAAATATTTTAAGTTAATTTCCCACATGTTTCTGATTTGTTTGAAAATTGTTTCATGCCTCTGCACATCAAGACAAAAAAGTTTTTTCTCAGTGCATACAATGCTTTGACAATATGATTAGTATACATTTCAATTTTACACCAAAGTACTTACTGCAAACCTAATGGAAAGACCTTAGGTTAACTTCCCACATGCTTCTCAGTAGTATGAAAGTTGTTTCATGCCTCTGCACGTCAAGACAAAAAAGTTGTTTTCTCAGTGCATACAATGCTCTGACATTACAGTAGTATACATTTCAATTTTCCGCCAAAGTGCAGAGTGCAAACCAGATGGAAACATTTTAAGTTATATTCCCATATGATTCTGAGTTGTTTGAAAGTTGTTTCATGCCTCGATACATCAAGACAAAAAAGTTGCTTTCTCAGAGCATACAAATCTTTGCAATACAGGTCGCATACATTTCAATTTTACACCAAAGTACTTACTGCAAACCTAATGGAAACACCTTAGATTAACTTCCTAAATATTATGAGTAGTTGGAAAGCTGTTTCATCCCTCTGCTCATCAGACAAAAAAGTTGCTTTCTCAGTGCATACAATGCTCTGACATTAAAGTAGTATACATTTCAATTTTCCACCAAAGTGCAGAGTGCAAACCTGATGCAAATATTTTAAGTTAATTTCCCAAATGTTTCTGATTTGTTTGAAAATTGTTTCATGCCTCTGCACATCAAGACAAAAAAGTTTTTTCTCAGTGCATACAATGCTTTGCCAATACGATTGGTATACATTTCAATTTTACACCAAAGTACTTACTGCAAACATAATGGAAACACCTTAGGTTAACTTCCCACATGATTATGAGTAGTTTGAAAGTTGTTTCATGCCTCTGCTCATCAAGACAAAAAAGCTGCTTTCTCAGTGCCTGCAATTCTCTGACATTAAAGTAGTATACATTTCAATTTTCCTACGAAGTGCAGAGTGCAAAACTGATGGAAACATTTTAAGTTAACTTCCCACATGCTTCTCAGTAGCATGAAAGTTGTTTCATGCCTCTGCACATCAAGACAAAAAAGTTGCTTTCTCTGTGCATACAATGCTTTGACAATAAAAGTTGTATACATTTAAATTTTACACCAAAGTACTTACTGCAAACTAATGCAAACACCTTAGGTTAACTTCCCAAATATTATGAGTAGTTGGAAAGTTGTTTCATGCCTCTGCACATTAAGACAAAAAAGTTGTTTTCTCAGTGCATGCAATGCTTTGAAAATAAAAGTAGTATACATTTCAATTTTCCACCAAAGTGCAGAGTGCAAACCTGATGGAAATATTTTAAGTTAACTTCCCACATGTTTCTCTGTTGTTTGAAAGTTGTTTCATCCCTCTGCTAACCAAGGCAAAAAATTTGCTTTCTCAATGCATACAATGCTTTGACAATAAAAGTAGTATACATTTCAATTTTACACCAAAGTACTTACTGCAAACCGAATGGAAACACCTTCAGTGAACTTCCCACATGATTATCAGTAGTTTGAAAGTTGTTTCATGCCTCCTCTCCTGAAGACAATAAAGTTACTTTCTCAGTGCATACAATGCTCTGACATCACAGTAGTATACATTTCAATTTTCCAACAAAGTGCAGAGTGCAATCCAGATGGAAACATTTTAAGTTAAATTCCCACATGTTTCTGACTTGTTTGAAAGTTGTTTCATGCCTCTGACATCAAGACAAAAAAGTTGATTTCTCAGTGCAAACAATGCTTTGAGAATACGAATAGTATATATTTGAATTTTACACCAAACTACTTACCGGAAACCTAATGGGAACACCTTAGGTTAACTTTCCACATGATTATGAGTAGTTTGAAAGTTGTTTCATGCCTCTGCACATCAAGACAAAATGGTTGTTATCTCAGTGCATACAATACTTTGACAATACAAATAGTACACATTTCAATTTTACACCAAAGTACTTACCGCAAACCTAATGGAAACATCTTAGGTTAACTTCCCAAATGATTGTGAGATGTGTAAAAGTTTTTTCATCCCTCTGCACAGAACGACAAAAAAGTTGATTTCTCTGTGAATACATTGCTTTGACAAAAAAAAGTAGTATACATTTCAATTGTACTCAAAAGTCCTGACTGCAAACCTAATGGAAACACCTTTGGTTTATTTCCCAAATGATTTTGAGTTGTTTGAAAGTTGTTCCATGCCTCTGCACATCAAGACAAACAACTTGCTTTCTCAGTGCATACAATGCTTAGACAATAAAATTAGTATACATTTCAATTTTACACCAAAGTACTTACTGCAAACCTAATGGAAACACCTTAGGTTAACTTCCCAAATATTATGAGTAGTTTGAAAGTTGTTTCATGCCTCTGCTCATCAAGACAAAAAAGCTGCTTTCTCAGTGCCTGCAATTCTCTGACATTAAAGTAGTATACATTTCAATTTTCCTACGAAGTGCAGAGTGCAAAACTGATGGAAACATTTTAAGTTAACTTCCCACATGCTTCTCAGTAGTATGAAAGTTGTTTCATGCCTCTGCACATCAAGACAAAAAAGTTGCTTTCTCTGTGCATACAATGCTTTGACAATAAAAGTTGTATACATTTAAATTTTACACCAAAGTACTTACTGCAAACTAATGCAAACACCTTAGGTTAACTTCCCAAATATTATGAGTAGTTGGAAAGTTGTTTCATGCCTCTGCACATTAAGACAAAAAAGTTGTTTTCTCAGTGCATACAATGCTTTGAAAATAAAAGTAGTATACATTTCAATTTTCCACCAAAGTGCAGAGTGCAAACCTGATGGAAATATTTTAAGTTAACTTCCCACATGTTTCTCTGTTGTTTGAAAGTTGTTTCATCCCTCTGCTAACCAAGGCAAAAAATTTGCTTTCTCAATGCATACAATGCTTTGACAATAAAAGTAGTATACATTTCAATTTTACACCAAAGTACTTACTGCAAACCGAATGGAAACACCTTCAGTGAACTTCCCACATGATTATCAGTAGTTTGAAAGTTGTTTCATGCCTCCTCTCCTGAAGACAATAAAGTTACTTTCTCAGTGCATACAATGCTCTGACATCACAGTAGTATACATTTCAATTTTCCAACAAAGTGCAGAGTGCAATCCAGATGGAAACATTTTAAGTTAAATTCCCACATGTTTCTGAGTTGTTTGAAAGTTGTTTCATGCCTCTGACATCAAGACAAAAAAGTTGATTTCTCAGTGCAAACAATGCTTTGAGAATACGAATAGTATATATTTGAATTTTACACCAAACTACTTACCGGAAACCTAATGGGAACACCTTAGGTTAACTTTCCACATGATTATGAGTAGTTTGAAAGTTGTTTCATGCCTCTGCACATCAAGACAAAATGGTTGTTATCTCAGTGCATACAATACTTTGACAATACAAATAGTACACATTTCAATTTTACACCAAAGTACTTACCGCAAACCTAATGGAAACATCTTAGGTTAACTTCCCAAATGATTGTGAGATGTGTAAAAGTTTTTTCATCCCTCTGCACAGAACGACAAAAAAGTTGATTTCTCTGTGAATACATTGCTTTGACAAAAAAAAGTAGTATACATTTCAATTGTACTCAAAAGTCCTGACTGCAAACCTAATGGAAATACCTTTGGTTTATTTCCCAAATGATTTTGAGTTGTTTGAAAGTTGTTCCATGCCTCTGCACATCAAGACAAACAACTTGCTTTCTCAGTGCATACAATGCTTAGACAATAAAATTAGTATACATTTCAATTTTACACCAAAGTACTTACTGCAAACCTAATGGAAACACCTTAGGTTAACTTCCCAAATATTATGAGTAGTTTGAAAGTTGTTTCATGCCTCTGCTCATCAAGACAAAAAAGCTGCTTTCTCAGTGCCTGCAATTCTCTGACATTAAAGTAGTATACATTTCAATTTTCCTACGAAGTGCAGAGTGCAAAACTGATGGAAACATTTTAAGTTAACTTCCCACATGCTTCTCAGTAGTATGAAAGTTGTTTCATGCCTCTGCACATCAAGACAAAAAAGTTGCTTTCTCTGTGCATACAATGCTTTGACAATAAAAGTTGTATACATTTAAATTTTACACCAAAGTACTTACTGCAAACTAATGCAAACACCTTAGGTTAACTTCCCAAATATTATGAGTAGTTGGAAAGTTGTTTCATGCCTCTGCACATTAAGACAAAAAAGTTGTTTTCTCAGTGCATACAATGCTTTGAAAATAAAAGTAGTATACATTTCAATTTTCCACCAAAGTGCAGAGTGCAAACCTGATGGAAATATTTTAAGTTAACTTCCCACATGTTTCTCTGTTGTTTGAAAGTTGTTTCATCCCTCTGCTAACCAAGGCAAAAAATTTGCTTTCTCAATGCATACAATGCTTTGACAATAAAAGTAGTATACATTTCAATTGTACACCAAAGTACTTACTGCAAACCGAATGGAAACACCTTCAGTTAACTTCCCACATGATTATCAGTAGTTTGAAAGTTGTTTCATGCCTCCTCTCCTGAAGACAATAAAGTTACTTTCTCAGTGCATACAATGCTCTGACATCACAGTAGTATACATTTCAATTTTCCAACAAAGTGCAGAGTGCAATCCAGATGGAAACATTTTAAGTTAAATTCCCACATGTTTTTGAGTTGTTTGAAAGTTGTTTCATGCCTCTGACATCAAGACAAAAAAGTTGATTTCTCAGTGCAAACAATGCTTTGAGAATACGAATAGTATATATTTGAATTTTACACCAAACTACTTACCGGAAACCTAATGGGAACACCTTAGGTTAACTTTCCACATGATTATGAGTAGTTTGAAAGTTGTTTCATGCCTCTGCACATCAAGACAAAATGGTTGTTATCTCAGTGCATACAATACTTTGACAATACAAATAGTACACATTTCAATTTTACACCAAAGTACTTACTGCAAACCTAATGGAAACATCTTAGGTTAACTTCCCAAATGATTGTGAGATGTGTAAAAGTTTTTTCATCCCTCTGCACAGAACGACAAAAAAGTTGATTTCTCTGTGAATACATTGCTTTGACAAAAAAAAGTAGTATACATTTCAATTGTACTCAAAAGTCCTGACTGCAAACCTAATGGAAACACCTTTGGTTTATTTCCCAAATGATTTTGAGTTGTTTGAAAGTTGTTCCATGCCTCTGCACATCAAGACAAACAACTTGCTTTCTCAGTGCATACAATGCTTAGACAATAAAATTAGTATACATTTCAATTTTACACCAAAGTACTTACTGCAAACCTAATGGAAACACCTTAGGTTAACTTCCCAAATATTATGAGTAGTTTGAAAGTTGTTTCATGCCTCTGCTCATCAAGACAAAAGAGTTTCTTTCTCAGTGCAGACAATGCTCTGACATTAAAGTAGTATACATTTCAATTTTCCACCAAAGTGCAGAGTGCAAAACTGATGGACACATTTTAAGGTAACTTCCCACATAATTCTGAGTTGTTTGAAAGTTGTTTCATGCCTGTGCACATCAAGACAAAAAAGTTGCTTTCTCAGTGCATGCAATACTTTGACAATACAAATAGTATACATATCTATTTTACAACAAAGTGCTTACTGCAAAGCTAATGGAAACACCGTAGGTTAACTTCCCAAATGATTATGAGTAGTTGGAAAGTTGTTTCATGCCTCTGCTCATCAAGACATAAACGTTGCTTTCTCAGTGCATACAATCCTCTGACATTAAAGTAGTATATATTTCAATTTTCCACCAAAGTGCAGAGTGCAAACCTGATGGAAACATCTTAGGTTAACTTCCCAAATGATTGTGAGATGTCTAAAAGTTGTTTCATCCCTCTGCACATAACGACAAAAAAGTTGATTTCTCTCTGAATACATTGCTTTGACAATAAAAGTAGTATACATTTCAATTTTACACCAAAGTACTGACTGCAAACCTAATGGAAACACGTTAGGTTAACTTCCCACATGATTATGAGTAGTTTGAAAGTTGTTTCATGTCTCTGCACATCTAGACAAAAAAGTTGTTATCTCAGTGCATACAATGGTTTGACAAAACAAATAGTATACATTTCATTTTTTCGTCAAAGTACTTACCGCAAACCTAATGGAAACATTTTTGGTAAACTTCCCACATGATTTTCAAATGTCTATAAGTTATTTCTTGCCTCTGCACATCAAGACAAAAAAGTTGCTTTCTCAGTGCATACAAAGCTTTGACAATAAATGCAGCATACATTTCAATTTCACACCAAAGTACTTACTGCAAACCTAATGGAAACACCTTAGGTTAACTTCCCAAATATTATGAGTAGTTGGAAAGTTGTTTCATGCCTCTGCTCATCAAGACAAAAAAGTTGCTTTCTCAGTGCTTAGAATGCTCAGACATTACAGTAAAATACATTTCAATTTTCCACGAAAGCAAACCTAACGGAAACACCTTAGGTAAACTTCCCACATTATTATGAGTAGTTTGAAAGTTGTTTCATGCCTCTGCACATCAAGACAAAAAGTTGTTTTCTCAGTGCATACAATGCTTTGACAATAAAAGTAGTATACATTTCAATTTTCCACCAAAGTGCAGAGTGCAAACTGATAGAAATATTTTAAGTTATATTCCCACATGATTCTGAGTTGTTTGAAAGTTGTTTCATGCCTCTGCACATCAAGACAAAAAAGTTGCTTTCTCAGTGCGTACAATTCTTTGCAATACAGGTCGCATACATTTGAATTTTACACCAAAGTACATACTGCAAACCTAATGGAAACACCGTAGGTTAAATCCCACATGATTCTGAAATGACTACAAGTTGTTTCATGCCGCTGCACATCAAGAAAAAAAGTTGCTTTCTCTGTGCATACAATGCTCTGACATTAAAGCAGTATACATTTCAATTTTCTATCAAAGTGCAGAGTGCAAACCAGATGGAAACATTTTAAGTTAACTTCCCACATGATTCTGAGTTGTTTGAAAGTTGTTTCATTCCCCTGCACATCAAGACAAAAAAGTTGCTTTCTCAGTGCATACAATTCTTTGCAATTGAAGTCGTATACATTTCAATTTTACATCAAAGTACTTACTGCAAACCTAACGGCAACACCTTAGGCTAACTTCCAACATGATTATGAGTAGTTTGAAAGTTGTTTCATGCCTCGGCACATCAAGACAAAAAAGTTGTTTTCTCAGTGCATACAATGCTTTGACAATAAAAGTAGTATACATTTCAATTTTCCACCAAAGTGCAGAGTGCAAACTGATAGAAATATTTTAAGTTATATTCCCACATGATTTTGAGTAGTTTGAAAGTTGTTTCATGCCTCTGCTCATCAAGTCAAAAAAGTTGCTTTCTCAGTGCATACAATGATCTGACATTAAAGTAGTATACATTTCAATTTTCCACCAAAGTGCAGAGTGCAAACCTGATGGAAACATCTTAGGTTAACTTCCCAAATGATTGTGAGATGTCTAAAACTTGTTTCATCCCTCTGCACATAACGACAAAAAAGTTGATTTCTCTGTGAATACATTGCTTTGACAATATAAGTAGTATACATTTCAATTGTACTCAAAAGTCTTGACTGCAAACCTAATGGAAACACCTTTGGTTTATTTCCCACATGATTTTGAGTTGTTTGAAAGTTGTTCCATGCCTCTGCACATCAAGACAAAAAAGTTGTTTTCTCAGTGCATACAATGCTTTGACAATAAAATTAGTATACATTTCAATTTTACACCAAAGTACTTACTGCAAACCCAATGGAAGCACCGTAGGTTAACTTCCCAAATGATTATGAGTAGTTGGAAAGTTGTTTCATGCCTCCACTCATCAAGACAAATAAGTTGTTTTCTCAGTGCATACAATGCTTTGACAATACAAATAGCATACATTTCAATTTTACACCAAAGTACTTACTACAAACCTAATGCAAACATCTTAGCTTAACTTCCCACATGATTCTGAGATGTCTACAAGTTGTTTCATGCCACTGCACATCAAGAAAAAAAAGTTGCTTTCTCAGTGCATACAATTCTTTGACAATAAAAGTAGTATACATTTCAATTTTACACCAAAGTACTTACTGCAAACCTAATGGAAACACCTTAGGTGAACTTCCCACATGATTATGAGTAGTTTGAAAGTTGTTTCATACTTCTGCTCATCAAGATAAAAAAATTGTTTTCTCAGTGCATACAATGCTCTGACATTACATTAGTATGCATTTCAATTTTCCACCAAAGTGCAGAATGCAAACCAGATGGAAACATTTTAAATTAACTTCCCACATGTTCCTGAGTTGTTTGAAAGTTGGTTCATGCCTCTGCACATCAAGACAAAAAGGTTCTTTTCTCAGTGCATACAATCCTTTGACAATACGAATAATATAAATTTGAATTTTACACCAAAGTGCTTACTGCAAACCTAATGTAAACACCTTAGGTTAACTTCCCACATGATTCTCAGATGTCTACAAGTTGTTTCATGACTCTGCACATCAAGCCAAACAAATTGCTTTCTCTGTGCATACATTGCTTTGACAATTAAAGTAGAATACATTTCAATTTTACTCCAAAGCACTTACTGCAAACCTAATGGAAACACCTTAGGTTAATTTCACAAATGATTATGAGTAGATGGAAAGTTGTTTCATGCCTCTGCTCATCAAGACAAAAAAGTTGCTTTCTCAGGGCTTACAGTGTTTTGACAATACAAATAGTATACCTTTCAATTTTCCACCAAAGTGCAGAGTGCAAACCAGATGGAAGCATTTTAAGTTAACATCCCACGTGAATCTGAGTTGTTTGAAAGCTTTTTCATGCCTCTGCATTCAAGACAAAAAAGTTGCTTTCTCAGTGCATAAAATTCTTTGACAATAAAGGTAGTATACATTTCATTTTTTCACCAAAATACTTACTACAAAACTCATTCAATCACCTTAGGTTAACTTCCCACATGATTATGAGTAGTTGGAAAGTTGTTTCATGCCTCTGCTCATCAAGACAAAAATGTTCCTTTCTCAGTGCATACAATGCTCTGACATTATTGCAGTACACATTTCAATTTTCCACCAAAGTGCAGAGAGCAAACCTAACGGCAAAACCTTAGGCTAATTTCCCACATGATTATGAGTAGTTTGAAAGTTGTTTCATGCCTCTGCACATCAAGACAAAAAAGTTTTTTCTCAGTGCAGACAATGCTTAGACAATACAAATAGTATACATTTCAATTTTACACCAAAGTACATACTGCAAACCTAATGGAAACACCTTAGGTTAACTTCCCACATGATTATGAGTAGTTTGAAAGTTCTTTCATGGCTCTACACATCAACACAAAAAAGTTGATATCTCAGTGCATACAATGCTTAGACAATACAAATAGCATACATTTCAATTTTACACCAAAGCACTTACTGCAAACCTAATGGAAACACCTTAGGTTAACTTCCCACATGATTCTGAGTAGTTTGAAAGTTGTTTCATGCCTCTGCTCATCAAGACAAAAAAGCTGCTTTCTCAGTGCCTGCAATTCTCTGACATTAAAGTAGTATACATTTCAATTTTCCTACGAAGTGCAGAGTGCAAAACTGATGGAAACATTTTAAGTTAACTTCCCACATGTTTCTCAGTTGTTTGAAAGTTGTTTCATACCTCTGCTCATCAAGGCAAAAAAGTTGCTTTCTCAATGCATACAATGCAATGACAATAAAAGTAGTATACATTTCAATTTTACACCAAAGTACTTACTGCAAACCTCATGCAAACACCTTAGGTTAACTTCCCAAATATTATGAGTAGTTGGAAAGTCGTTTCATGCCTCTGCTCATCAGACAAAAAAGTTGCTTTCTCAGTGCATACAATGCTCTGATATTAAAGTAGTATAGATTTCAATTTTCCACCAAAGTGCAGAGTGCAAACCTGATGCAAATATTTTAAGTTAATTTCCCACATGTTTCTGAGTTGTTTGAAAGTTGTTTCATTCCCCTGCACATCAAGACAAAAAAGTTGCTTTCTCAGTGCATACAATTCTTTGCAATTGAAGTCGTATACATTTCAATTTTACATCAAAGTACTTACTGCAAACCTAACGGCAACACCTTAGGCTAACTTCCAACATGATTATGAGTAGTTTGAAAGTTGTTTCATGCCTCGGCACATCAAGACAAAAAAGTTGTTTTCTCAGTGCATACAATGCTTTGACAATAAAAGTAGTATACATTTCAATTTTCCACCAAAGTGCAGAGTGCAAACTGATAGAAATATTTTAAGTTATATTCCCACATGATTTTGAGTAGTTTGAAAGTTGTTTCATGCCTCTGCTCATCAAGTCAAAAAAGTTGCTTTCTCAGTGCATACAATGATCTGACATTAAAGTAGTATACATTTCAATTTTCCACCAAAGTGCAGAGTGCAAACCTGATGGAAACATCTTAGGTTAACTTCCCAAATGATTGTGAGATGTCTAAAACTTGTTTCATCCCTCTGCACATAACGACAAAAAAGTTGATTTCTCTGTGAATACATTGCTTTGACAATATAAGTAGTATACATTTCAATTGTACTCAAAAGTCTTGACTGCAAACCTAATGGAAACACCTTTGGTTTATTTCCCACATGATTTTGAGTTGTTTGAAAGTTGTTCCATGCCTCTGCACATCAAGACAAAAAACTTCCTTTCTCAGTGCATACAATGTTTAGACAATAAAATTAGTATACATTTCAATTTTACACCAAAGTACTTACTGCAAACCCAATGGAAGCACCGTAGGTTAACTTCCCAAATGATTATGAGTAGTTGGAAAGTTGTTTCATGCCTCCACTCATCAAGACAAATAAGTTGTTTTCTCAGTGCATACAATGCTTTGACAATACAAATAGCATACATTTCAATTTTACACCAAAGTACTTACTACAAACCTAATGCAAACATCTTAGCTTAACTTCCCACATGATTCTGAGATGTCTACAAGTTGTTTCATGCCACTGCACATCAAGAAAAAAAAGTTGCTTTCTCAGTGCATACAATTCTTTGACAATAAAAGTAGTATACATTTCAATTTTACACCAAAGTACTTACTGCAAACCTAATGGAAACACCTTAGGTGAACTTCCCACATGATTATGAGTAGTTTGAAAGTTGTTTCATACTTCTGCTCATCAAGATAAAAAAATTGTTTTCTCAGTGCATACAATGCTCTGACATTACATTAGTATGCATTTCAATTTTCCACCAAAGTGCAGAATGCAAACCAGATGGAAACATTTTAAATTAACTTCCCACATGTTCCTGAGTTGTTTGAAAGTTGGTTCATGCCTCTGCACATCAAGACAAAAAGGTTCTTTTCTCAGTGCATACAATCCTTTGACAATACGAATAATATAAATTTGAATTTTACACCAAAGTGCTTACTGCAAACCTAATGTAAACACCTTAGGTTAACTTCCCACATGATTCTCAGATGTCTACAAGTTGTTTCATGACTCTGCACATCAAGCCAAACAAATTGCTTTCTCTGTGCATACATTGCTTTGACAATTAAAGTAGAATACATTTCAATTTTACTCCAAAGCACTTACTGCAAACCTAATGGAAACACCTTAGGTTAATTTCACAAATGATTATGAGTAGATGGAAAGTTGTTTCATGCCTCTGCTCATCAAGACAAAAAAGTTGCTTTCTCAGGGCTTACAGTGTTTTGACAATACAAATAGTATACCTTTCAATTTTCCACCAAAGTGCAGAGTGCAAACCAGATGGAAGCATTTTAAGTTAACATCCCACGTGAATCTGAGTTGTTTGAAAGCTTTTTCATGCCTCTGCATTCAAGACAAAAAAGTTGCTTTCTCAGTGCATAAAATTCTTTGACAATAAAGGTAGTATACATTTCATTTTTTCACCAAAATACTTACTACAAAACTCATTCAATCACCTTAGGTTAACTTCCCACATGATTATGAGTAGTTGGAAAGTTGTTTCATGCCTCTGCTCATCAAGACAAAAATGTTCCTTTCTCAGTGCATACAATGCTCTGACATTATTGCAGTACACATTTCAATTTTCCACCAAAGTGCAGAGAGCAAACCTAACGGCAAAACCTTAGGCTAATTTCCCACATGATTATGAGTAGTTTGAAAGTTGTTTCATGCCTCTGCACATCAAGACAAAAAAGTTTTTTCTCAGTGCAGACAATGCTTAGACAATACAAATAGTATACATTTCAATTTTACACCAAAGTACATACTGCAAACCTAATGGAAACACCTTAGGTTAACTTCCCACATGATTATGAGTAGTTTGAAAGTTCTTTCATGGCTCTACACATCAACACAAAAAAGTTGATATCTCAGTGCATACAATGCTTAGACAATACAAATAGCATACATTTCAATTTTACACCAAAGCACTTACTGCAAACCTAATGGAAACACCTTAGGTTAACTTCCCACATGATTCTGAGTAGTTTGAAAGTTGTTTCATGCCTCTGCTCATCAAGACAAAAAAGCTGCTTTCTCAGTGCCTGCAATTCTCTGACATTAAAGTAGTATACATTTCAATTTTCCTACGAAGTGCAGAGTGCAAAACTGATGGAAACATTTTAAGTTAACTTCCCACATGTTTCTCAGTTGTTTGAAAGTTGTTTCATACCTCTGCTCATCAAGGCAAAAAAGTTGCTTTCTCAATGCATACAATGCAATGACAATAAAAGTAGTATACATTTCAATTTTACACCAAAGTACTTACTGCAAACCTCATGCAAACACCTTAGGTTAACTTCCCAAATATTATGAGTAGTTGGAAAGTCGTTTCATGCCTCTGCTCATCAGACAAAAAAGTTGCTTTCTCAGTGCATACAATGCTCTGATATTAAAGTAGTATAGATTTCAATTTTCCACCAAAGTGCAGAGTGCAAACCTGATGCAAATATTTTAAGTTAATTTCCCACATGTTTCTGATTTGTTTGAAAAGTGTTTCATGCCTCTGCACATCAAGACAAAAAAGTTTTTTCTCAGTGCATACAATGCTTTGACAATACGATTAGTATACATTTCAATTTTACACCAAAGTACTTACTGCAAACCTAATGGAAAGACCTTAGGTTAACTTCCCACATGATTATGAGTAGTTTGAAAGTTGTTTCATGCCTCTGCTCATCAAGACAAAAAAGCTGCTTTTTCAGTGCTTGCAATTCTCTGACATTAAAGTAGTATACATTTCAATTTTCCTACGAAGTGCAGAGTGCAAAACTGATGGAAACATTTTAAGTTAACTTCCCACATGCTTCTCAGTAGTATGAAAGTTGTTTCATGCCTCTGCACGTCAAGACAAAAAAGTTGTTTTCTCAGTGCATACAATGCTCTGACATAACAGTAGTATACATTTCAATTTTCCGCCAAAGTGCAGAGTGCAAACCAGATGGAAACATTTTAAGTTATATTCCCACATGATTCTGAGTTGTTTCATGCCTCGATACATCAAGACAAAAAAGTTGCTTTCTCAGAGCATACAAATCTTTGCAATACAGGTCGCATACATTTCAATTTTACACCAAAGTACTTACTGCAAACCTAATGGAAACACCTTAGATTAACTTCCCAAATATTATGAGTAGTTGGAAAGCTGTTTCATCCCTCTGCTCATCAGACAAAAAAGTTTCTTTCTCAGTGCATACAATGCTCTGACATTAAAGTAGTATACAATTCAATTTTCCACCAAAGTGCAGAGTGCAAACCTGATGCAAATATTTTAAGTTAATTTCCCACATGTTTCTGATTTGCTTGAAAATTGTTTCATGCCTCTGCACATCAAGACAAAAAAGTTTTTTCTCAATGCATACAATGCTTTGCCAATATGATTGGTATACATTTCAATTTTACACCAAAGTGCAGAGTCCAAACCTGATGGAAATATTTTAAGTTAACTTCCCACATGTTTCTCTGTTGTTTGAAAGTTGTTTCATGCCTCTGCTAACCAAGGCAAAAAATTTGCTTTCTCAATGCATACAATGCTTTGACAATAAAAGTAGTATACATTTCAATTTTCCACCAAAGTACAGAGTGCAATCCAGATGGATACATTTTAAGTTAACTTCCCACATGTTTTTGAGATGTTTGAAAGTTGTCTCATGGCTCTGCACATCAAGACAAAAAAAATGTTTTCTCAGTGCATACAATGCTTTGACAATAAAAAGTAGTATACATTTCAATTTCCACCGTAAAATACATTTCAATTTTACACCAAAGTACTTACTGCAAACCAAATGGAAACAACTTACGTTAACTTCCCACATGATTCTGGGATGTCTGAAAGTTGTTTCATGCCTCTGCACATGAAGACAAAAAAGTTGATTTCTCAGTGAATACAATGCTTTGACATAAAAGTAGTATGCATTTCAATTGTACTCAAAAGTCCTGACTGCAAACCTAAAGGAAAAACCTTTGGTTAGCTTCCCACATGAGCATGACTAGGTTTAAAGTTGTTTCATGCCTCTGTTCATCAAGACAAAAAAGTTACTTCCTCAGAGCATACTATGTTCTGACATTAAAGTATTATACATTTCAATTTTCCACCAAAGTACAGAGTGCAATCCAGATGGATACATTTTAAGTTAACTTCCCACATGTTTTTGAGATGTTTGAAAGTTGTCTCATGGCTCTGCACATCAAGACAAAAAAAATGTTTTCTCAGTGCTTACAATGCTTTGACAATAAAAAGTAGTATACATTTCAATGTACACCGAAGTACTTACTGAAAACCTAATGGAAACACCTTAGGTTAACTTCCCACATGATTGTGAGATGTCTAAAAGTTGTTTCATCCCCCTACATATAAAGACAAAAAAGTTGATTTCTCAGTGAATACAACGCTTTGACAATAAAAGTAGTATACATTTCAATCTTACACCAAAGTACTTACTGCAAACCTAATGCAAACACCTTAGGTTAACTTCCCAAATAATTAGTAGTAGTTGGAAAGTTGTTTCATGCCTCTGCTCACCAAGACAAAAATGTTCCTTTCTCAGAGCATACAATGCTCTGACATTACTGCATTTCAATTTTCCACCAAAGTGCAGAGAGCAAACCTAACGGCAACACCTTAGGCTAACTTCCAACATGATTATGAGTAGTTTGAAAGTTGTTTCATGCCTCGGCACATCAAGACAAAAAAGTTGTTTTCTCAGTGCATACAATGCTTTGACAATAAAAGTAGTATACATTTCAATTTTCCACCAAAGTGCAGAGTGCAAACCTGATGGAAATATTTTAAGTTAACTTCCCACATGTTTCTCAGTTCTTTGAAAGTTGTTTCATGCCTCTGCTCATCAAGGCAAAAAAGTTGCTTTCTCAATGCATACAATGCTTTGACAATAAAAGTAGTATACATTTCAATTTTAAACCAAAGTACTTACTGCAAACCTAATGGAAACACCTTAAGTTAACTTCCCACATGATTATCAGTAGTTTGAAAGTTGTTTCATGTCTCTGCTCCTCAAGACAAAAAAGTTGTTTTCTCAGTGCATACAATGCTCTGACATTACAGTGGTATACATTTCAATTTTCCGCCAAAGTACAGAGTGCAAACCAGATGGAAACATTTTAAGTTATATTTTGACATGATTCTGAGTTGTTTGAAAGTTGTTCATGCCTCTGCACAGCAAGACAAAAAAGTTGCTTTGTCAGAGCATACAATTCTTTGCAATACAGGTCGCATACATTTCAATTAAACACCAAACTACTTACTGCAAACCTAATGGAAACACCTTAGGTTAACTTCCCAAATATTTTGAGTAGTTTGAAAGTTGTTTCATGCCTCTGCTCATCAAGACAAAAGAGTTTCTTTCTCAGTGCATACAATGCTCTGACATTAAAGTAGTATACATTTCAATTTTCCACCAAAGTGCAGAGTGCAAAACTGATGGACACATTTTAAGGTAACTTTCCACATAATTCTGAGTTGTTTGAAAGTTGTTTCATGCCTGTGCACATCAAGACAAAAAAGTTGCTTTCTCAGTGCATGCAATGCTTTGACAATACAAATAGTATACATATCTATTTTACAACAAAGTACTTACTGCAAAGCTAATGGAAATACCGTAGGTTAACTTCCCAAATGATTATGAGTAGTTGGAAAGTTGTTTCATGCCTCTGCTCATCAAGACAAAAACGTTGCTTTCTCAGTGCATACAATCCTCTGACATTAAAGTAGTATATATTTCTATTTTCCACCAAAGTGCAGAGTGCAAGCCTGATGGAAACATCTTAGGTTAACATCCCAAATGATTGTGAGATGTCTAAAAGTTGTTTCATCCCTCTGCACATAACGACAAAAAAGTTGGTTTCTCTCTGAATACATTGCTTTGACAATAAAAGTAGTATACATTTCAATTTTACACCAAAGTAATGACTGCAAACCTAATGGAAACACGTTAGGTTAACTTCCCACATGATTATGAGTAGTTTGAAAGTTGTTTCATGTCTCTGCACATCTAGACAAAAAAGTTGTTATCTCAGTGCATACAATGGTTTGACAAAACAAATAGTATACATTTCATTTTTTGACCAAAGTACTTACCGCAAACCTAATGGAAACATTTTTGGTAAACTTCCCACATGATTTTCAAATGTCTATAAGTTATTTCTTGCCTCTGCACATCAAGACAAAAAAGTTGCTTTCTCAGTGCATACAAAGCTTTGACAATAAATGCAGCATACATTTCAATTTCACACCAAAGTACTTACTGCAAACCTAATGGAAACACCTTAGGTTAACTTTCCAAATATTATGAGTAGTTGGAAAGTTGTTTCATGCCTCTGCTCATCAAGACAAAAAAGTTACTTTCTCAGTGCTTAGAATGCTCAGACATTACAGTAGTATACATTTCAATTTTCCACCAAAGCAAACCTAACGGAAACATCTTAGGTAAACTTCCCACATTATTATGAGTAGTTTGAAAGTTGTTTCATGCCTCTGCACATCAAGACAAAAAGTTGTTTTCTCAGTGCATACAATGCTTTGACAATAAAAGTAGTATACATTTCAATTTTCCACCAAAGTGCAGAGTGCAAACTGATAGAAATATTTTAAGTTATATTCCCACATGATTCTGAGTTGTTTGAAAGTTGTTTCATGCCTCTGCACATCAAGACAAAAAAGTTGCTTTCTCAGTGCGTACAATTCTTTGCAATACAGGTCGCATGCATTTCAATTTTACACCAAAGTACATACTGCAAACCTAATGGAAACACCGTAGGTTAAATCCCACATGATTCTGAAATGTCTACTAGTTGTTTCATGCCGCTGCACATCAAGAAAAAAAAGTTGCTTTCTCTGTGCATACAATGCTCTGACATTAAAGCAGTATACATTTCAATTTTCTATCAAAGTGCAGAGTGCAAACCAGATGGAAACATTTTAAGTTAACTTCCCACATGATTCTGAGTTGTTTGAAAGTTGTTTCATTCCCCTGCACATCAAGTACAAAAAAGTTGCTTTCTCAGTGCATACAATTCTTTGCAATTGAAGTCGTATACATTTCAATTTTACATCAAAGTACTTACTGCAAACCTAACGTCAACACCTTAGGCTAAATTCCAACATGGTTATGAGTAGTTTGAAAGTTGTTTCATGCCTCGGCACATCAAGACAAAAAAGTTGTTTTCTCAGTGCATACAATGCTTTGACAATAAAAGTAGTATACATTTCAATTTTCCACCAAAGTGCAGAGTGCAAACTGATAGAAATATTTTAAGTTATACTCCCACATGATTTTGAGTAGTTTGAAAGTTGTTTCATGCCTCTGCTCATCAAGTCAAAAAAGTTGCTTTCTCAGTGCATACAATGATCTGACATTAAAGTAGTATACATTTCAATTTTCCACCAAAGTGCAGAGTGCAAACCTGATGGAAACATCTTAGGTTAACTTCCCAAATGATTGTGAGATGTCTAAAACTTGTTTCATCCCTCTACACATAACGACAAAAAAGTTGATTTCTCTGTGAATACATTGCTTTGACAATATAAATAGTACACATTTCAATTGTACTCAAAAGTCTTGACTGCAAACCTAATGGAAACACCTTTGGTTTACTTCCCACATGATTTTGAGTTGTTTGAAAGTTGTTCCATGCCTCTGCACATCAAGACAAAAAACTTCCTTTCTCAGTGCATACAATGTTTAGACAATAAAATTAGTATACATTTCAATTTTACACCAAAGTACTTACTGCAAACCTAATGGAAACACCTTAGGTGAACTTCCCACATGATTATGAGTAGTTTGAAAGTTGTTTCATGCTTCTGCACATCAAGATAAAAAATTTGTTTTCTCAGTGCATACAATGCTTTGACAACAAAAAGTAGTATACATTTCAATTTACACCAAAGTACTTACTGAAAACCTAATGGAAAGACCTTAGGTTAACTTCCCACATGATTGTGAGATGTCTAAAAGTTGTTTCATCCCTCTGCACATAAAGACAAAAAAGTTGATTTCTCAGTGAATACAACGCTTTGACAATAAAAGTAGTATACATTTCAATTTTACACCAAAGTACTTACTGCAAACCTCATGCAAACACCTTAGGTTAAGTTCCCAAATAATTATTAGTAGTTGGAAAGTTTTTTCATGCCTCTGCTCATCAAGACAAAAAAGTTGCTTTCTCAGTGCATACAATGCTCTGACATTACATTAGTATGCATTTCAATTTTCCACCAAAGTGCAGAGTGCAAACCAGATGGAAACATTTTAAATTAACTTCCCACATGTTCCTGAGTTGTTTGAAAGTTGGTTCATGCCTCTGCACATCAAGACAAAAAGGTTCTTTTCTCAGTGCATACAATGCTTTGACAATACGAATAATATAAATTTGAATTTTACACCAAAGTGCTTACTGCAAACCTAATGTAAACACCTTAGGTTAACTTCCCACATGATTCTCAGATGTCTACAAGTTGTTTCATGACTCTGCACATCAAGCCAAACAAATTGCTTTCTCAGTGCCTGCAATTCTCTGACATTAAAGTAGTATACATTTCAATTTTCCACCAAAGTGCAGAGTGCAAACCTGATGGAAATATTTTAAGTTAACTTCCCACATGCTTCTCAGTAGTATGAAAGTTGTTTCATGCCTCTGCACATCAAGACAAAAAAGTTGTTTTCTCAGTGCATGCAATGCTCTGACATTACAATAGTACACATTTCAATTTTCCGCCAAAGTGCAGAGTGCAAACCAGATGGAAACATTTTAAGTTATATTCCCACATGATTCTGAGTTGTTTGAAAGTTGTTTCATGCCTCGATACATCAAGACAAAACAGTTGCTTTCTCAGAGCATACAAATCTTTGCAATACAGGTCGCATACATTTCAATTTTACACCAAAGTACTTACTGCAAACCTAATGGAAACACCTTAGATTAACTTCCCAAATATTATGAGTAGTTGGAAAGCTGTTTCATCCCTCTGCTCATCAGACAAAAAAGTTGCTTTCTCAGTGCATACAATGCTCTGACATTAAAGTAGTATACATTTCAATTTTCCACCAAAGTGCAGAGTGCAAACCTGATGCAAATATTTTAAGTTAATTTCCCACATGTTTCTGATTTGTTTGAAAATTGTTTCATGCCTCTGCACATCAAGACAAAAAAGTTTTTTCTCAGTGCATACAATGCTTTGCCAATACGATTGGTATACATTTCAATTTTACACCAAAGTACTTACTGCAAACATAATGGAAACACATTAGGTTAACTTCCCACATGATTATGAGTAGTTTGAAAGTTGTTTCATGCCTCTGCTCATCAAGACAGAAAAGCTGCTTTC
The DNA here is from genome assembly GCF_030028105.1 of Mobula birostris. Classification (NCBI taxonomy): domain Eukaryota; kingdom Metazoa; phylum Chordata; class Chondrichthyes; order Myliobatiformes; family Myliobatidae; genus Mobula; species Mobula birostris. The sequence continues at coordinate 64,651,037 of NC_092391.1, forward strand.
TCAGTGCCTGCAATTCTCTGACATTAAAGTAGTATACATTTCAATTTTCCTACGAAGTGCAGAGTGCAAAACTGATGGAAACATTTTAAGTTAACTTCCCACATGCTTCTCAGTATTATGAAAGTTGTTTCATGCCTCTGCACATCAAGACAAAAAAGTTGCTTTCTCTGTGCATACAATGCTTTGACAATAAAAGTTGTATACATTTAAATTTTACACCAAATTACTTACTGCAAACTAATGCAAACACCTTAGGTTAACTTCCCAAATATTATGAGTAGTTGGAAAGTTGTTTCATGCCTCTGCACATTAAGACAAAAAAGTTGTTTTCTCAGTGCATACAATGCTTTGAAAATAAACGTAGTATACATTTCAATTTTCCACCAAAGTGCAGAGTGCAAACCTGATGGAAATATTTTAAGTTAACTTCCCACATGTTTCTCTGTTGTTTGAAAGTTGTTTCATGCCTCTGCTAACCAAGGCAAAAAATTTGCTTTCTCAATGCATACAATGCTTTGACAATAAAAGTAGTATACATTTCAATTTTACACCAAAGTACTTACTGCAAACCGAATGGAAACACCTTCAGTTAACTTCCCACATGATTATCAGTAGTTTGAAAGTTGTTTCATGCCTCCTCTCCTGAAGACAATAAAGTTACTTTCTCAATGCATAAAACGCTCTGACATCACAGTAGAATACATTTCAATTTTCCAACAAAGTGCAGAGTGCAATCCAGATGGAAACATTTTAAGTTAAATTCCCACATGTTTCTGAGTTGTTTGAAAGTTGTTTCATGCCTCTGACATCAAGACAAAAAAGTTGATTTCTCAGTGCAAACAATGCTTTGAGAATACGAATAGTATATATTTGAATTTTACACCAAACTACTTACTGGAAACCTAATGGAAACACCTTAGGTTAACTTCCTACATGATTATGAGTAGTTTGAAAGTTGTTTCATGCCTCTGCACATCAAGACAAAATGGTTGTTATCTCAGTGCATACAATACTTTGACAATACAAATAGTATACATTTCAATTTTACACCAAAGTACTTACTGCAAACCTAATGGAAACATCTTAGGTTAACTTCCCAAATGATTGTGAGATGTGTAAAAGTTGTTTCATCCCTCTGCACATAACGACAAAAAAGTTGATTTCTCTGTGAATACATTGCTTTGACAATAAAAGTAGTATACATTTCAATTGTACTCAAAAGTCCTGACTGCAAACCTAATGGAACCACATTTGGTTTATTTCCCAAATGATGTCGAGTTGCTTGAAAGTTGTTCCATGCCTCTGCACATCAAGACAAACAACTTGCTTTCTCAGTGCATACAATGCTTAGACAATAAAATTAGTATACATTTCAATTTTACACCAAAGTACTTACTGCAACCCTAATGGAAACACCGTAGGTTAACTTCCCAAATGATTACGAGTAGTTGGAAAGTTGGTTCATACCTCTGCTCATCAAGACAAAAAAGTTCCTTTCTCAGTGCATACAATGCTCTGACATTATGGTAGTATACATTTCAATTTTCCACCAAAGTGCAGAGAGCAAACCTAATGGAAACACCTTGGTTCACTTCCCACATGATTATGAGTAGTTTGAAAGTTGTTTCATGCCTCTGCTCATCAAGACAAAAAAGTTGTTTTCTCAGTGCATACAATGCTTTGGCAATAAAAATAGTATACATTTCAATTTTCCACCAAATTGCAGAGTGCAAACCTGATGGAAATATTTTAAGTTAACTTCCCACATGTATCTCAGTTGTTTGAAAGTTCTTTCATGCCCCTGCTCATCAAGGCAAAAAAGTTGCTTTCTCCATGCATACAATGCTTTGACAATAAAAGTAGTATACATTTCAACTTTACACCAAAGTACTCACTGCAAACCTAATGGAAACACCTTAACGTAACTTCTCACATGATTATCAGTAGTTTGAAAGTTGTTTCATGTCTCTGCTGCTCAAGACAAAAAAGTTGCTTTCTCAGTGCATACAATGCTCTGAGATTACAGTAGTATACATTTCAATTTTCCACCAAATTGCAGAGTGCAAACCAGATGGAAACATTTTAAGTTAATTTCCCACATGATTCTGAGATGTCTGAAAGTTGCTTCATGCCTCTGCACATCAAGACAAAAAAGTTGTTTTCTCAGTGCATGCAATGCTTTAACAATACAAATAGCATACATATCAATTTTACAACAAAGTGCTTACTGCAAAGCTAATGGAAACACCGCAGGTTAACTTCCCAAATGAGTATGAGTAGTTGGAAAGTTGTTTCATGCTTCTGCACATCTACACAAAAAAGTTGTTATCTGAGTGCATACAATGGTTTGACAATACAAATAGTATACATTTCAATTTTACTCCAAAGTACTTACTGAAAACCTAATGGAAACACCTTAGGTTAATTTCGGAAATGATTATGAGTAGTTGGAATGTTGTTTCATGCCTCTGCTCATCAAGACAAAAAAGTTGCTTTCTCAGGGCTCACAATGCTTTGACAATACAAATAGTATACCTTTCAATTTTCCACCAAAGTGCAGAATGCAAACCAGATGGAAACATATTAATTTAGCTTCCCACATGATTCTCAGTGTTTTGAAAGTTGTTTCATGCCTCTGCACATCAAGACAAAAAAGTTGCTTTCTCGGTGCATGCAATGCTTTGACAATAAAAGTAGTATACATTTCAATTTTCCACCAAAGTGCAGAGGGCCATCCAGATGGAAACATTTTAGGTTAACTTCCCGCATGATTCTGAGTTGTTTGAAAGTTTTTTCATGCCTCTGCACATCAAGACAAACAAGTTGCTTCCTCAGTGCATGCAATGCTTTGATAATACAAATAGCATACAAATCAATTTTACAACAAAGTGCTTACTGCAAAGCTAATGGAAACACCATTGGTTAACTTCCCACATGATTCTGAGTTGTTTGAAAGTTTTTTCATGCCTCTGCACATCAAGACAAACAAGTTGTTACCTGAGTGCATACAATGGTTTGACAATACAAATAGTATACATTTCAATTTTACACCAAAGCACTTACTGCAAACCTAATGAAAACACCTTAGGTTAACTTCCCACATGATTCTGAGATGTCTGAAAGTTGTTTCATACCTGTGCACAGAAAGACAAAACAGTTGATTTCTCAGTGAATATAATGCTTTGACATAAAAGTAGTATACATTTCAATTGTACTCAAAAGTTCTGACTGCAAACCTAATGGAAACACCTTTGGTTAACTTCCCACATGAGTAGGAGTAGTTTGCAAGTTGTTTCATGCCTCTGTTCATCAAGACAAAAAAGTTACTTTCTCAGTGCATACTATGTTCTGACATTAAGATGGTATACATTTCAATTTTACACCAAAGTACTTACTGCAAACCTAATCGAAATACCATAGGTTATCTTCCCAAATATTATGAGTAGTTGGAAAGTTGTTTCATACCTCTGCTCATCAAGACAAAAAAGTTGCTTTCTCAGTGCATACAATGCTCTGACATTACAGTAGTATACATTCTAATTTTCCACCAAAGTGCAGAGAGCAAACCTAATGGAAACACCTTACGTTAACTTCTCACATGATTATGAGTAGTTTGAAAGTTGTTTCATGCCTCTGCACATCAAGACAAAAAAGATGTTTTCTCAGTGCGTACAATGCTTTGACAATACAGATAGTATACATTTCAATTTTACACCAAAGTACTTACTGCAAACCTAACGGAAACACCTTAGGTTTAGTTCCCACATGATTATGAGTAGTTTGAAAGTTGTTTCATGCGTCTATGCATCAAGACAAAAAAGTTGTTATCTCAGTGCATACTATGCTTTCACAATACAAATAGTATACATTTCAATTTTACACCAAAGCAGTTACAGCAAACCTAATGGAAACATCTAAAGTTAACTTCCCACATGGTTATGAGTAGTTTGAAAGTTGTTTCATGCCTCTACACATCAAGACAAAAAAGTTGTTACCTCAGTGCATACAATGCTTTGACAATACAAATAGTATACATTTCAATTTTACACCAAAGCAGTTACTGCAAACCTAATGGAAACATCTAAAGTTAACTTCCCACATGATTTTGAGATGTCTACAAGTTATTTCATGCCTCTGCACATCAAGACAAAGAAGTTGCTTTTTCAGTGCATACAAAGCTTTGACGATAAAAGCAGTATACATTTCAATTTTACACCAAAGTACTTACTGCAAACCTAATGGAAATACCATAGGTTATCTTCCCAAATATTATGAGTAGTTGGAAAGTTGTTTCATACCTCTGCTCATCAAGACAAAAAAGTTGCTTTCTCAGTGCATACAATGCTCTGACATTACAGTAGTATACATTTCAATTTTACACCAAAGTACTTACTGCAAACCTAATGGAAACACCTTAGATTAACTTCCCAAATATTATGAGTAGTTGGAAAGCTGTTTCATCCCTCTGCTCATCAGACAAAAAAGTTGCTTTCTCAGTGCATACAATGCTCTGACATTAAAGTAGTATACATTTCAATTTTCCACCAAAGTGCAGAGTGCAAACCTGATGCAAATATTTTAAGTTAATTTCCCACATGTTTCTGATTTGTTTGAAAATTGTTTCATGCCTCTGCACATCAAGACAAAAAAGTTTTTTCTCAGTGCATACAATGCTTTGCCAATACGATTGGTATACATTTCAATTTTACACCAAAGTACTTACTGCAAACATAATGGAAACACATTAGGTTAACTTCCCACATGATTATGAGTAGTTTGAAAGTTGTTTCATGCCTCTGCTCATCAAGACAGAAAAGCTGCTTTCTCAGTGCCTGCAATTCTCTGACATTAAAGTAGTATACATTTCAATTTTCCTACGAAGTGCAGAGTGCAAAACTGATGGAAACATTTTAAGTTAACTTCCCACATGCTTCTCAGTATTATGAAAGTTGTTTCATGCCTCTGCACATCAAGACAAAAAAGTTGCTTTCTCTGTGCATACAATGCTTTGACAATAAAAGTTGTATACATTTAAATTTTACACCAAATTACTTACTGCAAACTAATGCAAACACCTTAGGTTAACTTCCCAAATATTATGAGTAGTTGGAAAGTTGTTTCATGCCTCTGCACATTAAGACAAAAAAGTTGTTTTCTCAGTGCATACAATGCTTTGAAAATAAACGTAGTATACATTTCAATTTTCCACCAAAGTGCAGAGTGCAAACCTGATGGAAATATTTTAAGTTAACTTCCCACATGTTTCTCTGTTGTTTGAAAGTTGTTTCATGCCTCTGCTAACCAAGGCAAAAAATTTGCTTTCTCAATGCATACAATGCTTTGACAATAAAAGTAGTATACATTTCAATTTTACACCAAAGTACTTACTGCAAACCGAATGGAAACACCTTCAGTTAACTTCCCACATGATTATCAGTAGTTTGAAAGTTGTTTCATGCCTCCTCTCCTGAAGACAATAAAGTTACTTTCTCAATGCATAAAACGCTCTGACATCACAGTAGAATACATTTCAATTTTCCAACAAAGTGCAGAGTGCAATCCAGATGGAAACATTTTAAGTTAAATTCCCACATGTTTCTGAGTTGTTTGAAAGTTGTTTCATGCCTCTGACATCAAGACAAAAAAGTTGATTTCTCAGTGCAAACAATGCTTTGAGAATACGAATAGTATATATTTGAATTTTACACCAAACTACTTACTGGAAACCTAATGGAAACACCTTAGGTTAACTTCCTACATGATTATGAGTAGTTTGAAAGTTGTTTCATGCCTCTGCACATCAAGACAAAATGGTTGTTATCTCAGTGCATACAATACTTTGACAATACAAATAGTATACATTTCAATTTTACACCAAAGTACTTACTGCAAACCTAATGGAAACATCTTAGGTTAACTTCCCAAATGATTGTGAGATGTGTAAAAGTTGTTTCATCCCTCTGCACATAACGACAAAAAAGTTGATTTCTCTGTGAATACATTGCTTTGACAATAAAAGTAGTATACATTTCAATTGTACTCAAAAGTCCTGACTGCAAACCTAATGGAACCACATTTGGTTTATTTCCCAAATGATGTCGAGTTGCTTGAAAGTTGTTCCATGCCTCTGCACATCAAGACAAACAACTTGCTTTCTCAGTGCATACAATGCTTAGACAATAAAATTAGTATACATTTCAATTTTACACCAAAGTACTTACTGCAACCCTAATGGAAACACCGTAGGTTAACTTCCCAAATGATTACGAGTAGTTGGAAAGTTGGTTCATACCTCTGCTCATCAAGACAAAAAAGTTCCTTTCTCAGTGCATACAATGCTCTGACATTATGGTAGTATACATTTCAATTTTCCACCAAAGTGCAGAGAGCAAACCTAATGGAAACACCTTGGTTCACTTCCCACATGATTATGAGTAGTTTGAAAGTTGTTTCATGCCTCTGCTCATCAAGACAAAAAAGTTGTTTTCTCAGTGCATACAATGCTTTGGCAATAAAAATAGTATACATTTCAATTTTCCACCAAATTGCAGAGTGCAAACCTGATGGAAATATTTTAAGTTAACTTCCCACATGTATCTCAGTTGTTTGAAAGTTCTTTCATGCCCCTGCTCATCAAGGCAAAAAAGTTGCTTTCTCCATGCATACAATGCTTTGACAATAAAAGTAGTATACATTTCAACTTTACACCAAAGTACTCACTGCAAACCTAATGGAAACACCTTAACGTAACTTCTCACATGATTATCAGTAGTTTGAAAGTTGTTTCATGTCTCTGCTGCTCAAGACAAAAAAGTTGCTTTCTCAGTGCATACAATGCTCTGAGATTACAGTAGTATACATTTCAATTTTCCACCAAATTGCAGAGTGCAAACCAGATGGAAACATTTTAAGTTAATTTCCCACATGATTCTGAGATGTCTGAAAGTTGCTTCATGCCTCTGCACATCAAGACAAAAAAGTTGTTTTCTCAGTGCATGCAATGCTTTAACAATACAAATAGCATACATATCAATTTTACAACAAAGTGCTTACTGCAAAGCTAATGGAAACACCGCAGGTTAACTTCCCAAATGAGTATGAGTAGTTGGAAAGTTGTTTCATGCTTCTGCACATCTACACAAAAAAGTTGTTATCTGAGTGCATACAATGGTTTGACAATACAAATAGTATACATTTCAATTTTACTCCAAAGTACTTACTGAAAACCTAATGGAAACACCTTAGGTTAATTTCGGAAATGATTATGAGTAGTTGGAATGTTGTTTCATGCCTCTGCTCATCAAGACAAAAAAGTTGCTTTCTCAGGGCTCACAATGCTTTGACAATACAAATAGTATACCTTTCAATTTTCCACCAAAGTGCAGAATGCAAACCAGATGGAAACATATTAATTTAGCTTCCCACATGATTCTCAGTGTTTTGAAAGTTGTTTCATGCCTCTGCACATCAAGACAAAAAAGTTGCTTTCTCGGTGCATGCAATGCTTTGACAATAAAAGTAGTATACATTTCAATTTTCCACCAAAGTGCAGAGGGCCATCCAGATGGAAACATTTTAGGTTAACTTCCCGCATGATTCTGAGTTGTTTGAAAGTTTTTTCATGCCTCTGCACATCAAGACAAACAAGTTGCTTCCTCAGTGCATGCAATGCTTTGATAATACAAATAGCATACAAATCAATTTTACAACAAAGTGCTTACTGCAAAGCTAATGGAAACACCATTGGTTAACTTCCCACATGATTCTGAGTTGTTTGAAAGTTTTTTCATGCCTCTGCACATCAAGACAAACAAGTTGTTACCTGAGTGCATACAATGGTTTGACAATACAAATAGTATACATTTCAATTTTACACCAAAGCACTTACTGCAAACCTAATGAAAACACCTTAGGTTAACTTCCCACATGATTCTGAGATGTCTGAAAGTTGTTTCATACCTGTGCACAGAAAGACAAAACAGTTGATTTCTCAGTGAATATAATGCTTTGACATAAAAGTAGTATACATTTCAATTGTACTCAAAAGTTCTGACTGCAAACCTAATGGAAACACCTTTGGTTAACTTCCCACATGAGTAGGAGTAGTTTGCAAGTTGTTTCATGCCTCTGTTCATCAAGACAAAAAAGTTACTTTCTCAGTGCATACTATGTTCTGACATTAAGATGGTATACATTTCAATTTTACACCAAAGTACTTACTGCAAACCTAATCGAAATACCATAGGTTATCTTCCCAAATATTATGAGTAGTTGGAAAGTTGTTTCATACCTCTGCTCATCAAGACAAAAAAGTTGCTTTCTCAGTGCATACAATGCTCTGACATTACAGTAGTATACATTCTAATTTTCCACCAAAGTGCAGAGAGCAAACCTAATGGAAACACCTTACGTTAACTTCTCACATGATTATGAGTAGTTTGAAAGTTGTTTCATGCCTCTGCACATCAAGACAAAAAAGTTGTTTTCTCAGTGTATACAATGCTTTGACAATAAAAATAGTATACATTTCAATTTTCCACCAAAGTGCAGAGTGCAATCCAGATGGATACATTTTAAGTTAACTTCCCACATGTTTTTGAGATGTTTGAAAGTTGTCTCATGGCTCTGCACATCAAGACAAAAAAGATGTTTTCTCAGTGCGTACAATGCTTTGACAATACAGATAGTATACATTTCAATTTTACACCAAAGTACTTACTGCAAACCTAACGGAAACACCTTAGGTTTAGTTCCCACATGATTATGAGTAGTTTGAAAGTTGTTTCATGCGTCTATGCATCAAGACAAAAAAGTTGTTATCTCAGTGCATACTATGCTTTCACAATACAAATAGTATACATTTCAATTTTACACCAAAGCAGTTACAGCAAACCTAATGGAAACATCTAAAGTTAACTTCCCACATGGTTATGAGTAGTTTGAAAGTTGTTTCATGCCTCTACACATCAAGACAAAAAAGTTGTTACCTCAGTGCATACAATGCTTTGACAATACAAATAGTATACATTTCAATTTTACACCAAAGCAGTTACTGCAAACCTAATGGAAACATCTAAAGTTAACTTCCCACATGATTTTGAGATGTCTACAAGTTATTTCATGCCTCTGCACATCAAGACAAAGAAGTTGCTTTTTCAGTGCATACAAAGCTTTGACGATAAAAGCAGTATACATTTCAATTTTACACCAAAGTACTTACTGCAAACCTAATGGAAATACCATAGGTTATCTTCCCAAATATTATGAGTAGTTGGAAAGTTGTTTCATACCTCTGCTCATCAAGACAAAAAAGTTGCTTTCTCAGTGCATACAATGCTCTGACATTACAGTAGTATACATTCCAATTTTCCACCAAAGTGCAGAGAGCAAACCTAATGAAAACACCTTAGGTTAACTTCCCACATGATTATGAGTAGTTTGAAAGTTGTTTCATGCCCCTGCTCATCAAGGCAAAAAAGTTGCTTTCTCAATGCATACAATGCTTTGACAGTAAATGTAGTATACATTTCAATTTTACACCAAAGTACTCACTGCAAACCTAATGGAAACACCTTAAGTTAACTTCCCACATGATTATCAGTAGTTTGAAAGTTGTTTCATATCTCTGCTCCTCAAGACAAAAAAGTTGCTTTCTCAGTGCATACAATGCTCTGTCATTACAGTAGTATACAATTCAATTTTCCACCAAAGTGCAGAGTGCAAACCAGAAGGAAACATTTTAACTTATATTCCCACATGATTCTGAGATGCTTGGAAATTGTATTTCTTTGCAATACAGGTCGCATACATTTCAATTTTACACCAAAGTACTTACTACAAACCTAATAGAAACGCCTTACGTTAACTTCCCAAATATTATGAGTAGCTGGAAAGTTGTTTCATGCCTCTGCACGTTAATACAAGAAAGTTGTTTTCTTAGTGCATACAATACTTTGCAACAAAAGTAGTATACATTTCAATTTTACACCACAGTACTTACTGCAAACCTAATAGAAACACCTTAGGTTAACTTCCCAAATATTATGAGTAGTTGGAAATTTCTTTCATGCCTCTGCGCATCAAGAAAAAAGTTGTTTTCTCGCTGTATACAATGCTTTGACAATACGAATAGTATAAATTTGAATTTTCCACTAAAGTACTTACTGCAAACCTAATGGAAACACCTTAGGCTAACTTCCGACATGATTCTGAGATGTCTGAAGGTTGTTTCATGCCTCTGCACATAAAGACAAAAAAGTTGATTTCTCAGTGAATACAATGCTTTGACATAAAAGTGGTATACATTTCAATTCTACTCAAAATTCCTGACTGCAAACCTAATGCAAACACCTTTCGTTAATTTCCCACATGAGACTGAGCAGTTTGAAAGTTGTTTCATGCCTCTGTTCATCAAGAGAAAAAAGTTAATTTCTCAGTGCATACCATGTTCTGACATTAAAGTAGTATACATTTCAATTGCACTCAAAAGTCCTGACTGAAAACCTAATGGAAACACCGTTTGTTAACTTCCCACATGATTCTGAGTAGTTTGAAAGTTGTTTCATGCCTCTGCTCATCAAGACAAAAAAGTTACTATCTCAGTGTATACAATGTTCTGACATTAAAGTAGTATACATTACAATTATCCACCAAAGTGCAGAGTGCAAACCAGATGGATACATTTTAAGTTAACTTCCCACATGTTTTTGAGATGTTTGAAAGTTGTTTCGTGCCTCTACACATCAAGACAAAAAAGTTGTTTTCTCAGTGCATACAGTGCTTTGACATTACAAATAGTATACATTTGAATTTTACACCAACGTACTTACTGCAAACCTAATAGAAGCACCTTACGTTAACTTCCCACATGATTATAAGTAGCTTGAAAGATGTTTCATGCCTCTACACATCAAGACAGAAAAGTTGTTATCTCAGTGCATACAAAGCTTTGACAATACAAATACTATACATTTCAATTATACACCAAACTACTTACTGCAAACCTAATAGAAACACTTTAGGTTAATTTCCCACATGATTCTGAGATGTTTGAAAATTGTTTCATGCCTCTGCACATAAAGACAAAAAAGTTGATTTCTCAGTGAATACAATGCTTTGACATAAAAGTAGTATGCATTTCAACTGTACTCAAAAGTCCTGACTGCAAACCTAATGGAAAATCCTTTGGTTAACTTCCCACATGAGTATGAGTAGTTTGAAAGTTCTTTCATGCCTCTGTTGATCAAGACAAAAAAGGTAATTTCTCAGTGCATACTATGTTCTGACATTAAAGTAGTATACATTTCAATTTTCCACCAAAGTGCAGAGTGCAAACCAGATAGATACATTTTAATTTAACTTCCCACAAGTTTTTTTAAGATGTTTGAAAGTTGTTTCATTCCTCTGCACATCAAGACAAAAAACTTGCTTTCTCAGTGCATACAATGCTTAGACATTAAAATTAGTATACATTTCAATTTTACACCAAAGTACTTACTGCAAACCTAATGGAAACACCGTTGGTTAACTTCCCAAATGATTATGAGTAGTTGGAAAGTTGTTTCATGCCTCCACTCATCAAGACAAATAAGTTGTTTTCTCAGTGCATACAATGCTTTGACAATAAAAGAAGTATACATTTCAATTTTCCAGCAAAGTGCAGAGTGCCAACCAGATGGACACATTTTAAGTTAATTTCCCACATGATTCTGAGTTGTTTGACAGTTGTCTCATGACTCTGCACGTCAAGACAAAAAAGTTATTTCTCAGTGCATACAACGCTTTGACAATACGATTAGAATACATTTCAATTTTACACCAAGGAACTTACTGCAAACCTAATGGAAACATCTTAGCTTAACTTCCCACATGAGTCTGAGATGTCTACAAGTTGTTTTATGCCTCTGCACATCAAGACAAAAAAGTTGCTTTCTCGGTGCATACAATGCTTTAACAATAAAAGTAGTATACATTTAAATTTTCCACCAAAGTGCAGAGAGCCAACTAGATAGAAACATTTTAAGTTAACTTCCCACATGATTCTGAGTTGTTTGAAAGTTTTTTCATGCCCCTGCACATCAAGACAAAAAAGTTGCTTTCTCTGTGCATAGATTGCTTTCACAATTAAAGTAGAACATCTTTCAATTTTACACCAAAGTACTTACTGCAAACCTAATGGAAACACCTTACGTTAACTTCCCACATGATTATCAGTAGCTTGAAAGTTGTTTCATGTCTCTGCTCCTCAAGACAAAAAAGTTCTTTGCTCAGTGCATACAATGCTCTGACATTACAATAGTATACATTTCAATTTTCCGCCAAAGTGCGGAGTGCAAACCAGATGGAAACATTTTAAGTTATATTCCCACATGATTCTGAGTTGTTTGAAAGTTGTTTCATGCCTCTGCACATCAAGACATAAAAGTTGCTTTCTCAGAGCATACAATTCTTTGCAATACAGGTTGCATACATTTCAATTTTACACCAAACTACTTACTGCAAACCTAATGGAAACACCTTAGGTTAACTTCCCAAATATTATGAGTAGTTTGAAAGTAGTTTCATGCCGCTCCTCATCAAGACAAAAAAGTTGCTTTCTCAGTGCATACAATGCTCTGACATTACAGTAGTATACATTTCAATTTTCCACCAAACTGCAGAGTGCAAACCAGATGGAAACATTTTAAATTAACTTCCCACATGTTTCTGAGTTGTTTGAAAGTTGGTTCATGCCTCTGCACATCAAGACAAAAAGGTTGCTTTCTCAGTGCATACAATGCTTTGACAATACGAATAATATAAATTTGAATTTTACCCCAAAGTGCTTACTGCAAACCTAATGTTAACACCTTCGGTTAACTTCCCACATGATTCTGAGATGTCTACAAGTTGTTTCATGACTCTGCACATCAAGACAAAAAAGTTGCTTTCTCTGTGCATATATTGCTTTGACAACTAAAGTAGAATACATTTAAATTTTACTCCAAAGTGCTTACTGCAAAGCTAATGGAAACACCGTAGGTTAACTTCCCAAATGATTAGGAGTAGTTGGAAAGTTGTTTGATGCCCCTGCACATCTAGAGAAAAAATTTGTTATCTCAGTGCATACAATGGATTGACAATACAAATAGTATACATTTGAATTTTACACCAAAGTACTTACTGCAAATCTAATGGAAACATCTTAGGTTAACTTCCCACATGATTCTGTGATGTCTACAAGTTATTTCATGCCTCTGCACATCAAGACAAAAAAAGTTGCTTTCTCTGTGCATACATTGCTTTGACAATAAAAGTAGAATATATTTCAATTTTACACCAAAGAACTTACTGCAAACCTAATGGAAACACCTTAGGTTAACTTCCCAAATGATTATGAGTAGTTGGAAAGTTCTTTCATGCCTCTCTTCATCAGGACAAAAAAGTTGCTTTCTCAGTGCATACAATGCTCTGACATTAAAGCAGCATACATTTCAATTTTCTATCAAAGTGCAGAGTGCAAACCAGATGGAAACATTTTAAGTTAACTTCCCACATGATTCTGAGTTGTTTGAAAGTTGTTTCATTCCCCTGCACATCAAGACAAAAAAGTTGCTTTCTCAGTGCATACAATTCTTTGCAATTGAAGTCGTATACATTTCAATTGTACATCAAAGTACTTACTGCAAACCTAATGGAAACACCTTAGGTTAATTTCATAAATGATAATGAGTAGCTGGAAAGTTGTTTCATTCCTCTTCTCATTAAGACAAAAAAGTTGCTTTCTCAGGGCTTACAATGCTTTGACAATACAAATAGTATAACTTTCAATTTTCCACCAAAGTGCAGAGTGCAAACCAGATGGAAACATATTAAGTTAACTTTCCACATGATTCTCACTTTTTTGAAAGTTGTTTCCTGCCTCTGCACATCAAGACAAAAAGCTTGCTTTCAATCTGCTTACAATACTTTGACAATAAACGTATATACATTTCAATTTTCCACCAAAGTGCAGAGTACCAACCAGATGGAAACATTTTAAGGTACCTTCCCACATCATTCTGAGTTGTTTGAAAGTTCTTTCATGCCTCTGCACATCAAGACAAAAAAGTTGCTTCCTCAGTGCATACAATTCTTTGACAATAAAAGAAGTATACATTTCATTTTTTCGCCAAAGTACTTACTGCGAAACTAATGGAAACACCTTAGGTTAACTTCCCACATGATTATGAGTTGTTTGAAAGTTGTTTCATCCCTCCGCACATCAAGACAGAAAAGTTGTTTTCTCAGTGCATACAAAGCTTTGACAATACGATTAGTATACATTTCAATTTTACACCAAAGTACTGACTGCAAACCTAATGGAAACACGTTAGGTTAACTTCCCACATGATTATGAGTAGTTTGAAAGTAGTTTCATGTCTCTGCACATCTAGACAAAAAGGTTGTTATCTCAGTGCATACAATGTTTTGACAAATCAAATAGTGTACATTTCATTTTTTCAGCAAAGTACTTACTGCAAACCTAAAGGAAACATCTTAGGTTAACGTCCCACATGATTTTCAAATGTCTATAAGTTATTTCTTGCCTCTGCACATCAAGACAAAAAAGTTGCTTTCTCAGTGCATAAAAAGCTTTGACAATAAATGCAGTATACATTTCAATTTCACACCAAAGTACTTACTGCAAACCTAATGGAAACACCGTAGGTTAACTTCCCAAATATTATGAGTAGTTGGAAAGTTGTTTCATGCCTCTGCTCATCAAGACAAAAAAGTTGCTTTCTCAGTGCATACAATGCTCTGACATAACAGTAGTGTACATTGCAATTTTCCACCAAACTGCAGTGCGCAAACCTAATGGAAACACCTTTGGTAAACTTCCCACATTATTATGAGTAGTTTGACAGTTGTTTCATGCCTCTGCACATCAAGACAAAAAAGTTGTTTTCTCAGTGCATACAATGCTTTGACAATAAAAGTAGTATACATTTCAATTTTCCACCAAAGTGCAGAGTGCAAACTGATAGAAATATTTTAAGTTATATTCCCACATGATTCTGAGTTGTTTGAAAGTTGTTTCATGCCTCTGCACATCAAGACAAAAAAGTTGCTTTCTCAGTGCATACAATTCTTTGCAATACAGGTCGCATACATTTAAATTTTACACCAAAGTACTTACTGCAAACCTAATGGAAACACCTTAGGTTAACTTCCCAAATATTATGAGTAGTTTGAAAGTTGTTTCATGCCTCTGCTCATCAAGACAAAAGAGTTACTTTCTCAGTGCATACAATGCTCTGACATTAAAGTAGTATATATTTCAATTTTCCACCAAAGTGCAGAGTGCAACCCTAATGGAAACATCTTAGGTTAACTTCCCAAATGATTGTGAGATGTCTAAAAGTTGTTTCATCCCTCTGTACATAACGACAAAAAAGTTGATTTCTCTGTGAATACATTGCTTTGACAATAAAAGTAGAAAACATTTCAATTGTACTCAAAATTCCTCACTGTAAACCTAATGGAAACAACTTTGGTTTATTTCCCACATGATTTTGAGTTGTTTGAAAGTTGTTCCATGCCTCTGCACATCAAGACAAAAAACTTGCTTTCTCAGTGCATACAATGCTTAGACGAGAAAATTAGTATACATTTCAATTTTACACCAAAGTACTTACTGCAAACCTAATGTAAACACCTTAGGTTAACTTCCCACATGATTCTGAGATGTCCACAAGTTGTTTCATGACTCTGCACATCAAGACAAAAAAGTTGCTTTCTCTGTGCACACATTGCTTTGAAATTAAGGACAATACATTTCAATTTTACTCCAAAGTGCTTACTGCAAAGCTAATGGAAACACCGTAGGTTAACTTCCCAAATGATTAGGAGCAGTTGGAAAGTTGTTTGATGCCTCTGCACATCTAGACAAAAAAGTTGTTATCTCAGTGCATACAATGGATTGACAATACAAATAGTATACATTTCAATTTTACACCAAAGTACGTACTGCAAACCTAATGGAAACATCTTAGGTTAACTTCCCACCTGATTCTGTGATGTCTACAAGTTATTTCATGCCTCTGCACATCAAGACAAAAAAGTTGCTTTCTCTGTGCATACATTGCTTTGACAATAAAAGTAGTATACATTTTATTTTTTCACCAAAATACTTACTATAAAACTAATTGAATCAGCTTAGGTTAACTTCCCACATCATTATGAGTAGTTTGAAACTTGTTTCATGCCTCTGCACATCAAGACAAAAGAGTTGTTTTCTCAGTGCATGCAATGCTTTGACAATACAAATAGCATACATATCAATTTTACAACAAAGTGCTTACTGCAAACCTAATGGACACATCTTACAGCAACTTCACACATGATTCTGAGATGTCTATAAGGTATTTCATGCCTCTGCACATCAAGACAAAAAAGTTGCTTTCTCTGTCCATAGATTGCTTTCACAATTAAAGTAAAATACTTTTCAATTTTACACCAAAGTACTTACTGCAAACCTAATGGAAACACCTTAGGTTAACTTCCCAAATATTATGAGTAGTTGGAAAGTTGTTTCATGCCTCTGCTCATCAAGACAAAACTGTTCCATTCTCAGTGCATACAATGCTCTCAAATTACTGCAGTACACATTTCAATTTTCCACCAAAGTGCAGAGTGCAAACCTGACGGAAATATTTTAAGTTAACTTCCCACATGTTTCTCAGTTGTTTGAAAGTTGTTTCATGCCTCTGCTCATCAAGGCAAAAAAGTTGCTTTCTCAGTGCATACAATGCTTTGACAATAAAAGTAGCATGCATTTCAATTTTACACCAAAGTACTTACTGCAAACCTAATGGAAACACCTTAAGTTAACTTCCCACATGATTATCAGTAGTTTGAAAGATGTTTCATGTTTCTGCTCCTCAAGACAAAGAAGTTGTTTTCTCAGTGCATACAATGCTCTGACATTACAGTAGTATACATTTCAATTTTCCGCCAAAGTACAGAGTGCAAACCAGATGGAAACATTTTAATTTACATTCCCACATGATTCTGAGTTGTTTGAAAGTTGTTTCATGCCTGTGCACATCAAGACAAAAAAGTTGTTTTCTCAGTGCATACAACGCTTTGACAATACGATTAGAATACATTTCAATTTTACAACAAGGCTCTCACTGCAAACCTAAAGGAAACACTTTAGGTTAACTTCCCACATGATTATGAGTACTTTGACAGCTGTTTCATGCCTCTGCACATTTAGACAAAAAAGTTCTTTTCTCAGTGCATACAATGGTTTGACAATACAAATAGTATACATTTCCATTTTACACCAAAGTACTTACTGCAAACCTAATGGAAACATCTTAGCTTAACTTCCCACATGATTCTGAAATGTCTACAAGTTGTTTCATACCGCTGCACATCGAGAAAAAAAAGTTGCTTTCTCAGTGCATACAATTCTTTGACAATAAAAGTAGTATACATTTCAATTTTACACCAAAGTACTTACTACAAACCTAATGGAAACACCTTAGGTTAACTTCCCACATGATTGTGAGATGCCTAAAAGTTGTTTCATCCCCCTGCACATAAAGACAAAAAAGTTGATTTCTCAGTGCATACAATGCTTTGACAATAAAAAGTAGTATACATTTCAATTTACACCAATGTACTTACTGAAAACCTAATGGAAACACCTTACGTTAACTTCCCACATGATTCTGAGATGTCTGAAAATTGTTTCATACCTGTGCACATAAAGACAAAAAAGTTGATTTCTCAGTGAATAGGATGCTTTGACATAAAAGTAGTATACATTTCAATTGTACTCAAAAGTCCTGACTGAAAAACTAATGTAAACACCTTTTGTTAACTTCCCACATGATTATGAGTAGTTTGAAAGTTGTTTAATGCCTCTGCTCATCAAGACAAAAAAGTTACGATCTCAGTGTATACAATGTTCTGACATTAAAGTAGTGTACATTTCAATTTTCCACCAAAGTGCAGAGTGCAAACCAGATGGATACATTTTAAGATAACTTCCCACATCTTTTTGAGATGTTTGGAAGTTGTCTCATGGCCCTGCACATTAAGACAAAAAAGTTGTTTTCTCAGTGCATACAATGCTTTGACAATACAGATAGCATACATTTCAATTTTCCACCAAAGTGCAGAGTGCAAACCAGATGGATACATTTTAAGTTAACTTCCCACATGTTTTTTTAAGATGATTGAAAGTTGTCTCATGGGTCTGCACATCAAGACAAAAATGTTGTTTTCTCAGTGCATACAATGCTTTGACAATACAAATAGTACACATTTCAATTTTACACCAAATTACTTACTGCAAACCTAATGGAAACACGTTAGGTTAACTTCCCACATGATTCTGAGATGTCTACAAGTTGTTTCTTGCCACTGCACATAAAGACAAAAAAGTTGATTTCTCTGAGAATACAAGCTTTGACATAAAAGTAGTATACATTTCAATTTTACTCAAAATTCCTGACTGCAAACCTAATGGAAACACCTTTGGATAATTTCCCACATGAGTATGAGTAGTTTGAAAGTTGTTTCATGCCTCTGCATGTAAAGACAAAAAAGTTGATTTCTCAGTGCATACAGGGCTTTGACATTACAAATTGTATACATTAGAATTTTATACCAAAGTACTTACTGCAAACCTAATGGAAACATCTGAGGCTAACTTCCCACATGATTATCAGTAGTTTGAAAGATGTTTCATGCCTCTACACATCAAGACAAAAAAGTTGTTATCTCAGTGCATACAAAGCTTTGACAATACAAATAGTATACATTTCAATTTTCCACCAAACTACTTACTGCAAACCTAATAGAAACACTTTAGGTTAATTTCCCACATGTTTATGAGTAGTTTGAAAGTTGTTTCAAGGCTGTACACATCAACACAAAAAAGTTGTTATGGCAGTGCATGCAATGCTTAGACAGTACAAATAGTATACATTTCAATTATACACCAATGCACTTACTGCAAACCTAATGGAAACACCTTAGGTTAACTTCCCACATGATTCTGAGATGTCTGAAAGTTGTTTCATACCTGTGCACATAAAGACAAAAAAGTTGACTTCTCAGTGAATAGAATGCTTTGACATAAAAGTAGTACACATTTCAATTGTACTCAAAATTTCTGACTGCAAACCTGATGGAAACACCTTTGCTTAACTTCCCACATGAGTATGAGTAGTTTGAAAGTTGTTTCATGCCTCTGTTCATCAAGAGAAAAAAGTTAATTTCTCAGTCCATACTATGTTCTCACATTAAAGTAGTAAACATTGAGGTAGTATACATTTCAATTGTACTCAAAAGTCCTGACTGAAAAACTAATGTAAACACCTTTTGTTAACTTCCCACATGAATATGAGTAGTTTGAAAGTTGTTTAATGCCTCTGCTCATCAAGACAAAAAGGTTACTTTCTCGGTGTATACTATATTCTGACATTAAGGTAGTATACATTTCAGTTTTCCAACAAAGTGCAGAGTGCAAACCAGATGGATACATTTTAAGTTAACTTCCCACATCTTTTTGAGATGTTTGGAAGTTGTCTCATGGCCCTGCACATTAAGACAAAAAAGTTGTTTTCTCAGTGCATACAATGCTTTGACAATACAGACAGTATACATTTCAATTTTCCACCAAAGTGCAGAGTGCAAACCAGATGGATACATTTTAAGTTAACTTCCCACATGTTTTTTTAAGATGATTGAAAGTTGTCTCATGGGTCTGCACATCAAGACAAAAATGTTGTTTTCTCAGTGCATACAATGCTTTGACAATAAAAGTAGCATGCATTTCAATTTTACACCAAAGTACTTACTGCAAACCTAACGGAAACACCTTAAGTTAACTTCCCACATGATTATCAGTAGTTTGAAAGTTGTTTCATGTTTCTGCTCCTCAAGACAAAAAAGTTGTTTTCTCAGTGCATACAATGCTCTGACATTACAGTAGTATACATTTCAATTTTCCGCCAAACTACAGAGTGCAAACCAGATGGAAACATTTTAATTTACATTCCCACATGATTCTGAGTTGTTTGAAAGTTGTTTCATGCCTGTGCACATCAAGACAAAAAAGTTGTTTTCTCAGTGCATACAACGCTTTGACAATACGATTAGAATACATTTCAATTTTACAACAAGGCTCTCACTGCAAACCTAAAGGAAACACTTTAGGTTAACTTCCCACATGATTATGAGTACTTTGACAGCTGTTTCATGCCTCTGCACATTTAGACAAAAAAGTTCTTTTCTCAGTGCATACAATGGTTTGACAATACAAATAGTATACATTTCCATTTTACACCAAAGTACTTACTGCAAACCTAATGGAAACATCTTAGCTTAACTTCCCACATGATTCTGAAATGTCTACAAGTTGTTTCATACCGCTGCACATCGAGAAAAAAAAGTTGCTTTCTCAGTGCATACAATTCTTTGACAATAAAAGTAGTATACATTTCAATTTTACACCAAAGTACTTACTACAAACCTAATGGAAACACCTTAGGTTAACTTCCCACATGATTGTGAGATGCCTAAAAGTTGTTTCATCCCCCTGCACATAAAGACAAAAAAGTTGATTTCTCAGTGCATACAATGCTTTGACAATAAAAAGTAGTATACATTTCAATTTACACCAATGTACTTACTGAAAACCTAATGGAAACACCTTACGTTAACTTCCCACATGATTCTGAGATGTCTGAAAATTGTTTCATACCTGTGCACATAAAGACAAAAAAGTTGATTTCTCAGTGAATAGGATGCTTTGACATAAAAGTAGTATACATTTCAATTGTACTCAAAAGTCCTGACTGAAAAACTAATGTAAACACCTTTTGTTAACTTCCCACATGATTATGAGTAGTTTGAAAGTTGTTTAATGCCTCTGCTCATCAAGACAAAAAAGTTACGATCTCAGTGTATACAATGTTCTGACATTAAAGTAGTGTACATTTCAATTTTCCACCAAAGTGCAGAGTGCAAACCAGATGGATACATTTTAAGATAACTTCCCACATCTTTTTGAGATGTTTGGAAGTTGTCTCATGGCCCTGCACATTAAGACAAAAAAGTTGTTTTCTCAGTGCATACAATGCTTTGACAATACAGATAGCATACATTTCAATTTTCCACCAAAGTGCAGAGTGCAAACCAGATGGATACATTTTAAGTTAACTTCCCACATGTTTTTTTAAGATGATTGAAAGTTGTCTCATGGGTCTGCACATCAAGACAAAAATGTTGTTTTCTCAGTGCATACAATGCTTTGACAATACAAATAGTACACATTTCAATTTTACACCAAATTACTTACTGCAAACCTAATGGAAACACGTTAGGTTAACTTCCCACATGATTCTGAGATGTCTACAAGTTGTTTCTTGCCACTGCACATAAAGACAAAAAAGTTGATTTCTCTAAGAATACAAGCTTTGACATAAAAGTAGTATACATTTCAATTTTACTCAAAATTCCTGACTGCAAACCTAATGGACACACCTTTGGATAATTTCCCACATGAGTATGAGTAGTTTGAAAGTCGTTTCATGCCTCTGCATGTAAAGACAAAAAAGTTGATTTCTCAGTGCATACAGTGCTTTGACATTACAAATAGTATACATTAGAATTTTATACCAAAGTACTTACTGCAAACCTAATAGAAACATCTGAGGCTAACTTCCCACATGATTA
This sequence comes from Mobula birostris, assembly GCF_030028105.1. Taxonomy (NCBI): domain Eukaryota; kingdom Metazoa; phylum Chordata; class Chondrichthyes; order Myliobatiformes; family Myliobatidae; genus Mobula; species Mobula birostris. The sequence continues at coordinate 64,672,757 of NC_092391.1, forward strand.
TCAGTAGTTTGAAAGATGTTTCATGCCTCTACACATCAAGACAAAAAAGTTGTTATCTCAGTGCATGCAAAGCTTTGACAATACAAATAGTATACATTTCAATTTTACACCAAACTACTTACTGCAAACCTAATAGAAACACTTTAGGTTAATTTCCCACATGTTTATGAGTAGTTTGAAAGTTGTTTCAAGGCTGTACACATCAACACAAAAAAGTTGTTATGGCAGTGCATGCAATGCTTAGACAGTACAAATAGTATACATTTCAATTATACACCAATGCACTTACTGCAAACCTAATGGAAACACCTTAGGTTAACTTCCCACATGATTCTGAGATGTCTGAAAGTTGTTTCATACCTGTGCACATAAAGACAAAAAAGTTGATTTCACAGTGAATAGAATGCTTTGACATAAAAGTAGTACACATTTCAATTGTACTCAAAATTTCTGACTGCAAACCTGATGGAAACACCTTTGCTTAACTTCCCACATGAGTATGAGTAGTTTGAAAGTTGTTTCATGCCTCTGTTCATCAAGAGAAAAAAGTTAATTTCTCAGTCCATACTATGTTCTCACATTAAAGTAGTAAACATTGAAGTAGTATACATTTCAATTGTACTCAAAAGTCCTGACTGAAAAACTAATGTAAACACCTTTTGTTAACTTCCCACATGAATATGAGTAGTTTGAAAGTTGTTTAATGCCTCTGTTCATCAAGACAAAAAGGTTACTTTCTCGGTGTATACTATATTCTGACATTAAGGTAGTATACATTTCAGTTTTCCAACAAAGTGCAGAGTGCAAACCAGATGGATACATTTTAAGTTAACTTCCCACATGTTTTTTTAAGATGATTGAAAGTTGTCTCATGGGTCTGCACATGAAGACAAAAATGTTGTTTTCTCAGTGCTTACAATTCTTTGACAATACAAATAGTATACATTTCAATTTTACACCAAATTACTTACTGCAAACCTAATGGAAACACGTTAGGTTAACTTCCCACATGATTCTGAGATATCATAAAGTTGTTTCTTCCCACTGCACATAAAAACAAAAAAGTTGATTTCTCTGAGAATACAATGCTTTGACATAAAAGTAGTATACATTTCAATTTTACTCAAAATTCCTGACTGCAAACCTAATGGAAACACCTTTGGATAATTTCCCACTTGAGTATGAGTAGTTTGAAAGTTGTTTCATGCCTCTGCACGTAAAGACAAAAAATTTGATTTCTCAGTGCATACAGTGCTTTGAAATTACAAATAGTATGCATTTCAATTTTATACCAAAGTACTTACTGCAAACCTAATGGAAACACCTGAGGCTAACTTCCCACATGATTATCAGTAGTTTGAAAGATGTTTCATGCCTCTACACATCAAGACAAAAAAGTTGTTAACTCAGTGCATACAAAGCTTTGACATAAAAGTAGTATACATTTCAATTGTACTCAAAAGTCCTGACTGCAAACCTAATGTGAAATCTTTTGGTTAACTTCCCACATGAATATGAGTACTTTGAAAGTTGTTTCATGCCTCTGTTCATCAAGACAAAAAAGTTACTTTCACAGTGCATACTATGTTCTGACATTAAAGCAGTATACATTTCAATTTTCCACCAAACTGCAGAGTGCAACCCAGATGGATACATTTTAAGTTAACTTCCCACATGTTTTTGAGATGTTTGAAAGTTGTTTCATGGCTGTGCTCATCAAGACAAAAAATTTGTTTTCTCATTGCATACAATTCTTTGACAATACAAATAGTATACATTTCAATTTCACACCAAAGTACTTACTGCAAACCTAATGGAAACACCTCAGGTTAACTTCCCACATGATTATGAGTAGATTGAAAGTTGTTTCATGCCTCTGAACATCAAGACAAAAAAGTTGTTATCTCAGCGCACACAATGCTTTGACAAAACAAATAGTATATATTTCCATTTCACAACAAAGCGCTTACTGCAAACCTAATGAAAACACCTTAGGTTAACTTCCCACATGATTCTGAAATGTCTGAAAGTTGTTTCATGCCTCTGCACATAAAGACAAAAAAGTTGATTTCTCAGTGAGTACAATGCTTTGACAATACAAATACTATACATTTCAATTTTACACCAAATTACTCACTGCAAACCTAATGGAAACACCTTAGGTTAACTTCCCAGATGATTATGAGTAGTTCGCAAGTTGTTTCATGCCTCTACACATCAAGACACAAAAGTTGTTATGTCAGTGCATACAATGCTTTGACAATACAAGTAGTATACATTTCAATATTACATCAAAGCACTTACTGCAAACCTAATGGAAACACCTTTTGGTAACTTCTCACATGAGTATGAGAGGTTGAAAGTTGTTTCATGGCTGTACACAACAACACAAAAAAGTTGTTATCTCAGTGCATGCAATGCTTAGACAATACAAATAGTATACATTTCAATTTTACACCAAATTACTTACTGCAAACCTAATAGAAACACCTTATGTTAATTTATCACATGACTCTGAGATGTTTGAAAGTTGTTTCATGCCTCTGCACATAAATACAAAAAAGTTGATTTCTCAGTGAATACAATGCTTTGACATAAAAGTAGTATGCATTTCAATTGTACTCAAAAGTCCTGACTGCAAACCCAATGTGAAATCTTTTGGTTAACTTCCCACATCAATATGAGTAGTTTGAAAGTTGTTTCATGCCTCTGTTCATCAAGACAAAAAAGTTACTTTCACAGTGCATACTATGTTCTGACATTAAAGCAGTATACATTTCAATTTTCCACCAAACTGCAGAGTGCAACCCAGATGGATACATTTTAAGTTAACTTACCACATGTTTTTGAGATGTTTGAAAGTTGTCTCATGGCTGTGCTCATCAAGACAAAAAAGTTGTTTTCTCATTGCGTACTATTCTTTGACAAAACAAATTGTATACATTTCAATTTTACACCCAAGTACTTACTGCAAACCTAATGGAAACACCTTAGGTTAACTTCCCACATGATTATGAGTAGTTTGAAAGTTGTTTCATGCCTCTACACATCAAGACAAAAAAGTTGATATCTCAGTGCACACAATGCTTTGACAATACAAATAGTATACATTTCCATTTCACAACAAAGCGCTTACTGCAAACCTAATGGAAACACCTTAGGTTAACTTCCCACATGATTCTGAAATGTCTGAAAGTTGTTTCATGCCTCTGCACATAAAGACAAAAAAGTTGATTTCTCAGTGAGTACAATGCTTTGACAATACAAATACTATACATTTCAATTTTACACCAAATTACTCACTGCAAACCTAATGAAAACACTTTTGCTTAACTTCCCACAAGAGTATGAGTAGTTTGAAAGTTGTTTCATGCCTCTGATCATCAAGACAAAAAAGTTACTTTCTCAGTGCATACCATGTTCTGACATTAAGATAGCATACATTTCAATTTTCCACCAAAGTGCAGATTGCAAACCAGAGGGATACAATTTAAGTTAACTTCCCACATGTTTCTGAGATCTTTGAAAGTTGTCTCATGGCTCTGCACATCAAGACAAAAAAGTTGTTTTCTCAGTGCATACAATGCTTTTACAATACAAATAGAATACATTTCAATTGTAGTCAAAAGTCCTGACTGCTAACCTAATGGAAACACCTTAGGTTAACTTCCCACATGATTCTGAGATGTCTCAAATTGTTTCATACCTGTGCACATAAAGACAAAAAAGTTGATTTCTCAGTGATTAGAATGCTTTGACATAAAAGTAGTATACATTTCAAATGTACTCAAAAGTTCTGACTGCAAACCTAATGGAAACACCTTTGGTTAACTTCCCACATGAATATGAGTAGTTTGAAAGTTGTTTCATGCCTCTGTTCATCAAGACAAAAAAGTTACTTTCTCAGTGCATACTATGTTCTGACATGAAGGTAGTATACATTTCAATTTTCCACCAAAGTGCAGATTGCAACCCAGATGGATACATTTTAAGTTAACTTCCCACATGTTTCTGAGTTCTTTGAAAGTTGTCTCATGGCTCTGCACATCAAGACAAAAAAGTTGTTTTCTCAGTGCATACAAAGGTTTGACAATACAAGTAGTATGCATTTTAATTTTACACCAAAGCACTTACTGCAAACCTAATGGAAACACCTTAGGGTAACTTCCCACATGATTCTGTGATGTCTGATAGTTGTTTCATTCCTGTGCACCTAAAGACAAAAAAGTTGATTTCTCAGTGAATAGAATGCTTTGACATAAAAGTAGTATACATTTCAATTGTACTCAAAAGTTCTGACTGTAAACCTAATGGGAACTCCTTTGGTTAACTTCCCACATCAGTATGAGTAGTTGAAAGTTGTTTCATGCCTCTGTTCATCAAGACAAAAAAGTTACTTTCTCAGTGCATACCATGTTCTGACATTAAGATGGTATACATTTCAATTTTCCAACAAAGTGCAGAGTGCAAACTAGATGGATACATATTAAGTTAACTTCCCACATGTTTCTGAACTGTTTGAAAGTTGTCTCATGGCTCTACTCATCAACACAAAAAGTTGTTAACTCAGGGCATAAAATGGTTAGATAATACAAATAGAATACATTTCAATTTTACACCAAAGTACTTACTGCAAACCTAATAGAAACACCTAAGGTTAACTTCCCACATGATTATGAGTAGTTTGAAAGTTGTCTCATGGCTCTACACATCAACACAAAAAAGTTGTTACCTCAGTGCATACAATGCTTAGATAATACAAATAGTATACATTTCAATTTTACACCAAAGCACTTACTGCAAACACAATGGAAACACCTTAGGGTAACTTCCCACATGATTCTGAGATGTCTGAAAGTTGTTTCATACCTGTGCACAGAAAGACAAAAAAGTTGATTTCTCAGTGAATAGAATGCTTTGACATAAAAGTAGTATACATTTCAATTGTACTTAAAAGTTCTGACTGCAAACCTAATGGAAACACCTTTGGTTAACTTCCCACATGAATGTGAGTAGTTTGAAAGTTCTTTCATGCCTCTGTTCATCAAGACAAATAAGTTACTTTCTCAGTGCATACTATGTTCTGACATTAAGGTAGTATACATTTCAATTTTGCACCAAAGTGCAGATTGCAAACCAGAGGGATACATTTTAAGTTAACTTCCCACATGTTTCTGAGTTCTTTGAAAGTTGTCTCATGGCTCTGCACATCAAGACAAATTAGTTGTTTTCTCAATGCATACAAAGCTTTGACAATACAAGTAGTATACATTTCAATTTTACACCAAAGCACTTACTGCAAACCTAATGGAAACACCTTAGGTTAACTTCCCACATGATTCTGAGATGTCTGAAAGTTGTTTCACACCTGTGCACATAAAGACAAAAAAGTTGATTTCTCAGTGAATAGAATGCTTTGACGTAAAAGTAGTATACATTTCAATTGTACTCAAAAGCTCTGACTGCAAACCTAATGGAAACACCTTTGGTTAACTTCCCACATGAGTATGAGTAGGTTGAAAGTTGTTTCATGCCTCTGTTCATCAAAACAAAAAAGTTACTTTCTCAGTGCATACTATGTTCTGACATTAAGATGGTATACATTTCAATTTTCCAACAAAGTGCAGAGTGCAAACCAGATGGATACATACCAAGTTAACTTCCCACATGTTTCTGAGCTGTTTGAAAGTTGTCTCATGGCTCTACACATCAACACAAATAAGTTGTTAACTCAGGGCATGCAATGGTTACATAATACAAATAGTATACATTTCAATTTTACACCAAAGTACATGCTGCAAACCTAATGGAAACACCTTAGGTTAACTTCCCAGATTTTTCTGAGTTGTTCAAAGTTGTATTATGCCTCTGAACATCAAAACAAAAAAGTTGATTTCTCACTGCATACTATGCTTTTACAATAGAAATAGTATACATTTCAATTGTACTCAAATGTACTGACTGCAAACCTAATGGAAACACCTTTGGTTAACTTCCCACATGAATATGAGTAGGTTGAATGTTGTTTCATGCCTCTGTTCATCAAGACAAAAAAGTTACTTTCTCAGTGCATACTATGTTCTGACATTAAGATGGTATACATTTCAATTTTCCAACAAAGTGCAGAGTGCAAACTAGATGGATACATATTAAGTTAACTTCCCACATGTTTCTGAACTGTTTGAACGTTGTCTCATGGCTCTGCTCATCAACACAAAAAGTTGTTAACTCAGGGCATAAAATGGTTAGATAATACAAATAAAATACATTTCAATTTTACAACAAAGTACTTACTGCACACCTAATAGAAACACCTTAGGTTAACTTCCCACATGATTATGAGTAGTTTGAAAGTTGTCTCATGGCTCTACACATCAACACAAAGAAGTTGTTACCTCAGTGCATTCAATGCTTCGATAATACAAATGGTATACATTTCAATTTTACACCAAAGCACTTACTGCAAACACAATGGAAACACCTTAGGGTAACTTCCCACATGATTCTGAGATGTCTAAAAGTTGTTTCATGCCTGCACACATCAACACAATAAAAGTTGTTATCTCAGTGAATATAACGGTTAGATAATGCAAAGAGTATACATTTCAATATTACACTAAAGTATTCACTGCAAACCTAATACAAACACCTTAGGTTAGCTTCCCAAATGATTATGAGTAGTTTGAAATTTGTCTCATGGTTCTGCACATCAAGACAAAAAAGATGTTTTCTCAGTGCAGACAATGCTTTGAAAATACAAATACTGTACATTTCAATTTTACACCAAAGCACTTACTGCAAACCTAATGGAAACACCTTAGGTTAACTTCCCACATGATTCTGAGATGTCTGAAAGTTGTTTCATACCTGTGCACATAAAGACAATAAAAGTTGATTTCTCAGTGATTAGAATGCTTTGACATAAAAGTAGTATACATTTCAATTGTACTGAAAAGTTCTGACTGCAAACCTAATGGAAACACCTTTGCTTAACTTCCCACATGATTCTGAGATGTCTGAAAGTTGTTTCATGCCTCTGCACATAACGACAAAAAAGTTGATTTCTCAGTGAATAGAATGCTTTGACATAAATGTAGTATACACTTCGATTGTACTCAGAAGTCCTGACTGCAAACCTAATGGAAACACCTTTGGTTAACTTCCCACATGAGTATGAGTTGGTTGAAAGTTGTTTCATGCCTCTATTCATCAAGACAAAAAAGTTACTTTCCCAGTGCATACTATGTTATGACATTAAGATGGTATACATTTCAATTTTCCAGCAAAGTGCAGAGTGCAAACCAGATGGATACATTTTAAGTTAACTTCCCACATGTTTCTGAGTTCTCTGAAAGTTTTCTCATGGCTCTACACATCAACACAAAAAAGTTGTTAACTCAGGGCATACAATGGTTAGATAATACAAATAGTATACATTTCAATTTTACACCCAAGTACATGCTGCAAACCTAATGGAAACAACTTAGGTTAACTTCCCACATGTTTCTGAGTTGTTTGAAAGTTGTATTATGGCTCTGAACATCAAGACAAAAAAGTTGTTTTCTCAGAGCATACAATGCTTTTTACAATACAAATAGTATACATTTCAATTTTACACAAAAGCACTTTCTGCAAACCTAATGGAAACACCTTAGGTTAACTTCCCACATGATTCTGAGATGTCTGAAAGTTGTTTCATACCTGTACACATAAAGACAAAAAAGTTGATTTCTCAGTGCGTACTATACTTTTACAATACAAATCGTATACATTTCAATTGTACTCAAAAGTTCTGACTGCAAACCTAATGGAAACACCTTTGGTTAACTTCCCACATGAGTATGAGTAGGTTGAAAGTTGTTCCATGCCTCTGTTCATCAAGACAAAAAAGTTACTTTCTCAGTGCATACTATGTTCTGACATTAAGATGGTATACATTTCAATTTTCCAACAAAGTGCAGAGTGCAAACCAGATGGATACATTTTAAGTTAACTTCCCACATGTTTCTGAGTTCTTTGAAAGTTTTCTCATGGCTCCACACATCAACACAAAAAAGTTATTAACTCAGGGCATACAATGGTTACAATATATAGAAATAGTATACATTTCAATTTTACACCAAAGTACATGCTGCAAACCTAACGGAAACAACTTAGGTTAACTTCCCACATGAGTATGAGTAGGTTGAAAGTTGTTTCATGACTCTGTTCATCAAGACAAAAAAGTTACTTTCTCAGTGCATACTATCTTCTGACATTAAAATGGTATACATTTCAATTTTCCAACAAAGTGCAGAGTGCAAACCAGATGGATACATATTAAGTTAACTTCCCAAATGTTTCTGAGCTGTTTGAAAGTTGTCTCATGGCTCTACACATCAACACAAAAAAGTTGTTAACTCAGGGCATACAATGGTTACATAATATAAATAGTATACATTTCAATTTTACACCACAGTACATGCTGCAAACCTAAAGGAAACAACTTAGGTTAATTGACACATGTTTCTGAGTTCTTTCAAAGTTTTATCATGGCTCTGAACATCAAGACAAAAAAGTTGTTTTCTCAGTGCATACTATGCTTTTACAATACAAATAGTATACATTTCAATTGTACTCAAAAGTCCTGATTGCAAACCTAATCAAAACACCTAAGGTTAACTTCCCACATGTTTATGAGTAGTTTGAAAGTTGTTTCATGGCAGTGCACATCAACACAAAAAAGTTGTTATCTCAGTGCATGAAATGCTTAGACAATACAAATAGTATACATCTCAATTTTACACCAAAGCACTTACAGCAAACCTAATGGAAACACCTTAGGTTAACTTCCCACATGATTCTGAGATGTCTGAAAGTTGTTTCATACCTGTGCACAGAAAGACAAAAAAGTTGATTTCTCAGTGAATAGAATGCTTTGACATAAAAGTAGTATACATTTCAATTGTACTTAAAAGTTCTGACTGCAAACCTAATGGAAACACCTTTGGTTAACTTCCCACATGAATGTGAGTAGTTTGAAAGTTCTTTCATGCCTCTGTTCATCAAGACAAATAAGTTACTTTCTCAGTGCATACTATGTTCTGACATTAAGGTAGTATACATTTCAATTTTGCACCAAAGTGCAGATTGCAAACCAGAGGGATACATTTTAAGTTAACTTCCCACATGTTTCTGAGTTCTTTGAAAGTTGTCTCATGGGTCTGCACATCAAGACAAATTAGTTGTTTTCTCAATGCATACAAAGCTTTGACAATACAAGTAGTATACATTTCAATTTTACACCAAAGCACTTACTGCAAACCTAATGGAAACACCTTAGGTTAACTTCCCACATGATTCTGAGATGTCTGAAAGTTGTTTCACACCTGTGCACATAAAGACAAAAAAGTTGATTTCTCAGTGAATAGAATGCTTTGACGTAAAAGTAGTATACATTTCAATTGTACTCAAAAGCTCTGACTGCAAACCTAATGGAAACACCTTTGGTTGACTTCCCACATGAGTATGAGTAGGTTGAAAGTTGTTTCATGCCTCTGTTCATCAAAACAAAAAAGTTACTTTCTCAGTGCATACTATGTTCTGACATTAAGATGGTATACATTTCAATTTTCCAACAAAGTGCAGAGTGCAAACCAGATGGATACATACCAAGTTAACTTCCCACATGTTTCTGAGCTGTTTGAAAGTTGTCTCATGGCTCTACACATCAACACAAATAAGTTGTTAACTCAGGGCATGCAATGGTTACATAATACAAATAGTAAACATTTCAATTTTACACCAAAGTACATGCTGCAAACCTAATGGAAACACCTTAGGTTAACTTCCCAGATTTTTCTGAGTTGTTCAAAGTTGTATTATGCCTCTGAACATCAAAACAAAAAAGTTGATTTCTCACTGCATACTATGCTTTTACAATAGAAATAGTATACATTTCAATTGTACTCAAATGTACTGACTGCAAACCTAATGGAAACACCTTTGGTTAACTTCCCACATGAATATGAGTAGGTTGAATGTTGTTTCATGCCTCTGTTCATCAAGACAAAAAAGTTACTTTCTCAGTGCATACTATGTTCTGACATTAAGATGGTATACATTTCAATTTTCCAACAAAGTGCAGAGTGCAAACTAGATGGATACATATTAAGTTAACTTCCCACATGTTTCTGAACTGTTTGAACGTTGTCTCATGGCTCTGCTCATCAACACAAAAAGTTGTTAACTCAGGGCATAAAATGGTTAGATAATACAAATAAAATACATTTCAATTTTACAACAAAGTACTTACTGCACACCTAATAGAAACACCTTAGGTTAACTTCCCACATGATTATGAGTAGTTTGAAAGTTGTCTCATGGCTCTACACATCAACACAAAGAAGTTGTTACCTCAGTGCATTCAATGCTTCGATAATACAAATGGTATACATTTCAATTTTACACCAAAGCACTTACTGCAAACACAATGGAAACACCTTAGGGTAACTTCCCACATGATTCTGAGATGTCTAAAAGTTGTTTCATGCCTGCACACATCAACACAATAAAAGTTGTTATCTCAGTGAATATAACGGTTAGATAATGCAAAGAGTATACATTTCAATATTACACTAAAGTATTCACTGCAAACCTAATACAAACACCTTAGGTTAGCTTCCCAAATGATTATGAGTAGTTTGAAATTTGTCTCATGGTTCTGCACATCAAGACAAAAAAGATGTTTTCTCAGTGCAGACAATGCTTTGAAAATACAAATACTGTACATTTCAATTTTACACCAAAGCACTTACTGCAAACCTAATGGAAACACCTTAGGTTAACTTCCCACATGATTCTGAGATGTCTGAAAGTTGTTTCATACCTGTGCACATAAAGACAATAAAAGTTGATTTCTCAGTGATTAGAATGCTTTGACATAAAAGTAGTATACATTTCAATTGTACTGAAAAGTTCTGACTGCAAACCTAATGGAAACACCTTTGCTTAACTTCCCACATGATTCTGAGATGTCTGAAAGTTGTTTCATGCCTCTGCACATAACGACAAAAAAGTTGATTTCTCAGTGAATAGAATGCTTTGACATAAATGTAGTATACACTTCGATTGTACTCAGAAGTCCTGACTGCAAACCTAATGGAAACACCTTTGGTTAACTTCCCACATGAGTATGAGTTGGTTGAAAGTTGTTTCATGCCTCTATTCATCAAGACAAAAAAGTTACTTTCCCAGTGCATACTATGTTATGACATTAAGATGGTATACATTTCAATTTTCCAGCAAAGTGCAGAGTGCAAACCAGATGGATACATTTTAAGTTAACTTCCCACATGTTTCTGAGTTCTCTGAAAGTTTTCTCATGGCTCTACACATCAACACAAAAAAGTTGTTAACTCAGGGCATACAATGGTTAGATAATACAAATAGTATACATTTCAATTTTACACCCAAGTACATGCTGCAAACCTAATGGAAACAACTTAGGTTAACTTCCCACATGTTTCTGAGTTGTTTGAAAGTTGTATTATGGCTCAGAACATCAAGACAAAAAAGTTGTTTTCTCAGAGCATACAATGCTTTTTACAATACAAATAGTATACATTTCAATTTTACACAAAAGCACTTTCTGCAAACCTAATGGAAACACCTTAGGTTAACTTCCCACATGATTGTGAGATGTCTGAAAGTTGTTTCATACCTGTACACATAAAGACAAAAAAGTTGATTTCTCAGTGCGTACTATACTTTTACAATACAAATCGTATACATTTCAATTGTACTCAAAAGTTCTGACTGCAAACCTAATGGAAACACCTTTGGTTAACTTCCCACATGAGTATGAGTAGGTTGAAAGTTGTTCCATGCCTCTGTTCATCAAGACAAAAAAGTTACTTTCTCAGTGCATACTATGTTCTGACATTAAGATGGTATACATTTCAATTTTCCAACAAAGTGCAGAGTGCAAACCAGATGGATACATTTTAAGTTAACTTCCCACATGTTTCTGAGTTCTTTGAAAGTTTTCTCATGGCTCCACACATCAACACAAAAAAGTTATTAACTCAGGGCATACAATGGTTACAATATATAGAAATAGTATACATTTCAATTTTACACCAAAGTACATGCTGCAAACCTAACGGAAACAACTTAGGTTAACTTCCCACATGAGTATGAGTAGGTTGAAAGTTGTTTCATGACTCTGTTCATCAAGACAAAAAAGTTACTTTCTCAGTGCATACTATCTTCTGACATTAAAATGGTATACATTTCAATTTTCCAACAAAGTGCAGAGTGCAAACCAGATGGATACATATTAAGTTAACTTCCCAAATGTTTCTGAGCTGTTTGAAAGTTGTCTCATGGCTCTACACATCAACACAAAAAAGTTGTTAACTCAGGGCATACAATGGTTACATAATATAAATAGTATACATTTCAATTTTACACCACAGTACATGCTGCAAACCTAAAGGAAACAACTTAGGTTAATTGACACATGTTTCTGAGTTCTTTCAAAGTTTTATCATGGCTCTGAACATCAAGACAAAAAAGTTGTTTTCTCAGTGCATACTATGCTTTTACAATACAAATAGTATACATTTCAATTGTACTCAAAAGTCCTGATTGCAAACCTAATCAAAACACCTAAGGTTAACTTCCCACATGTTTATGAGTAGTTTGAAAGTTGTTTCATGGCAGTGCACATCAACACAAAAAAGTTGTTATCTCAGTGCATGAAATGCTTAGACAATACAAATAGTATACATCTCAATTTTACACCAAAGCACTTACAGCAAACCTAATGGAAACACCTTAGGTTAACTTCCCACATGATTCTGAGATGTCTGAAAGTTGTTTCATACCTGTGCACAGAAAGACAAAAAAGTTGATTTCTCAGTGAATAGAATGCTTTGACATAAAAGTAGTATACATTTCAATTGTACTTAAAAGTTCTGACTGCAAACCTAATGGAAACACCTTTGGTTAACTTCCCACATGAATGTGAGTAGTTTGAAAGTTCTTTCATGCCTCTGTTCATCAAGACAAATAAGTTACTTTCTCAGTGCATACTATGTTCTGACATTAAGGTAGTATACATTTCAATTTTGCACCAAAGTGCAGATTGCAAACCAGAGGGATACATTTTAAGTTAACTTCCCACATGTTTCTGAGTTCTTTGAAAGTTGTCTCATGGCTCTGCACATCAAGACAAATTAGTTGTTTTCTCAATGCATACAAAGCTTTGACAATACAAGTAGTATACATTTCAATTTTACACCAAAGCACTTACTGCAAACCTAATGGAAACACCTTAGGTTAACTTCCCACATGATTCTGAGATGTCTGAAAGTTGTTTCACACCTGTGCACATAAAGACAAAAAAGTTGATTTCTCAGTGAATAGAATGCTTTGACGTAAAAGTAGTATACATTTCAATTGTACTCAAAAGCTCTGACTGCAAACCTAATGGAAACACCTTTGGTTAACTTCCCACATGAGTATGAGTAGGTTGAAAGTTGTTTCATGCCTCTGTTCATCAAAACAAAAAAGTTACTTTCTCAGTGCATACTATGTTCTGACATTAAGATGGTATACATTTCAATTTTCCAACAAAGTGCAGAGTGCAAACCAGATGGATACATACCAAGTTAACTTCCCACATGTTTCTGAGCTGTTTGAAAGTTGTCTCATGGCTCTACACATCAACACAAATAAGTTGTTAACTCAGGGCATGCAATGGTTACATAATACAAATAGTATACATTTCAATTTTACACCAAAGTACATGCTGCAAACCTAATGGAAACACCTTAGGTTAACTTCCCAGATTTTTCTGAGTTGTTCAAAGTTGTATTATGCCTCTGAACATCAAAACAAAAAAGTTGATTTCTCACTGCATACTATGCTTTTACAATAGAAATAGTATACATTTCAATTGTACTCAAATGTACTGACTGCAAACCTAATGGAAACACCTTTGGTTAACTTCCCACATGAATATGAGTAGGTTGAATGTTGTTTCATGCCTCTGTTCATCAAGACAAAAAAGTTACTTTCTCAGTGCATACTATGTTCTGACATTAAGATGGTATACATTTCAATTTTCCAACAAAGTGCAGAGTGCAAACCAGATGGATACATACCAAGTTAACTTCCCACATGTTTCTGAGCTGTTTGAAAGTTGTCTCATGGCTCTACACATCAACACAAATAAGTTGTTAACTCAGGGCATGCAATGGTTACATAATACAAATAGTATACATTTCAATTTTACACCAAAGTACATGCTGCAAACCTAATGGAAACACCTTAGGTTAACTTCCCTGATGTTTCTGAGTTGTTTGAAAGTTGTATTATGGCTCTGAACATCAAGACAAAAAAGTTGTTTTCTCAGTGCATACTATGCTTTTACAATACAAATAGTATACATTTCAATTGTACTCAGAAGTTCTGACTGCAAACCTAATGGAAACACCTTTGGTTAACTTCCCACATGAGTATGAGTAGGTTGAATGTTGTTCCATGCCTCTGTTCATCAAGACAAAAAAGTTAATTTCTCAGTGCATACTATGTTCTGACATTAAGATGTTATACATTTCAATTTTCCAAGAAAGTGCAGAGTGCAAACCAGATGGATACATATTAAGTTAACTTCCCACATCTTTCTGAGCTGTTTGAAAGTTGTCTCATGGCTCTACACATAAACACAAAAAAGTTGTTTTCTCAGTGCATACAATGCTTTAACAATACAAATAGTATACATTTCAATTTTACACCAAAGCACTTACTGCAAACCTAATGGAAACACCTTAGGTTAACTTCCCACATGATTCTGAGATGTCTGAAAGTCGTTTCGTACCTGTGCACATAAAGACAAAAAAGTTGATTTCTCAGTGAATTGAAAGCTTTGACATAAAAGTAGTATACATTTCAATTGTACTCAAAAGTTCTGACTGCAAACCTAATGGAAACACCTTTGGTTAACTTCCCACATGAGTATGAGTAGGTTGAAAGTTGTTTCATGCCTCTGTTCATCAAGACAAAAAAGTTACTTTCTCAGTGCATACTATGTTCTGACATTAAGATGGTATACATTTCAATTTTCCAACAAAGTGCAGAGTGCAAACCAGATGGATACATACCAAGTTAACTTCCCACATGTTTCTGAGCTGTTTGAAAGTTGTCTCATGGCTCTACACATCAACACAAAAAAGTTGTTAAGCCAGTGCATGCAATGCTTTTACAATACAAATAGTATACATTTCAATTTTACACCAAAGCACTTACTGCAAACCTAATGGAAACACCTTAGGTTAACTTTCCACATGATTATGAGTAGTTTGAAAGTTGTTTCATGGCTGTACACATCAACACAAAAAAGTTGTTATCTCAGTGCATGCAATGCTTAGACAATACAAATAGTATACATTTCAATTGTACTCAAAAGTCCTGATTGCAAACCTAATCAAAACACCTAAGGTTAACTTCCCACATGTTTATGAGTAGTTTGAAAGTTGTTTCATGGCAGTGCACATCAACACAAAAAAGTTGTTATCTCAGTGCATGAAATGCTTAGACAATACAAATAGTATACATCTCAATTTTACACCAAAGCACTTACAGCAAACCTAATGGAAACACCTTAGGTTAACTTCCCACATGATTCTGAGATGTCTGAAAGTTGTTTCATACCTGTGCACAGAAAGACAAAAAAGTTGATTTCTCAGTGAATAGAATGCTTTGACATAAAAGTAGTATACATTTCAATTGTACTTAAAAGTTCTGACTGCAAACCTAATGGAAACACCTTTGGTTAACTTCCCACATGAATGTGAGTAGTTTGAAAGTTCTTTCATGCCTCTGTTCATCAAGACAAATAAGTTACTTTCTCAGTGCATACTATGTTCTGACATTAAGGTAGTATACATTTCAATTTTGCACCAAAGTGCAGATTGCAAACCAGAGGGATACATTTTAAGTTAACTTCCCACATGTTTCTGAGTTCTTTGAAAGTTGTCTCATGGGTCTGCACATCAAGACAAATTAGTTGTTTTCTCAATGCATACAAAGCTTTGACAATACAAGTAGTATACATTTCAATTTTACACCAAAGCACTTACTGCAAACCTAATGGAAACACCTTAGGTTAACTTCCCACATGATTCTGAGATGTCTGAAAGTTGTTTCACACCTGTGCACATAAAGACAAAAAAGTTGATTTCTCAGTGAATAGAATGCTTTGACGTAAAAGTAGTATACATTTCAATTGTACTCAAAAGCTCTGACTGCAAACCTAATGGAAACACCTTTGGTTAACTTCCCACATGAGTATGAGTAGGTTGAAAGTTGTTTCATGCCTCTGTTCATCAAAACAAAAAAGTTACTTTCTCAGTGCATACTATGTTCTGACATTAAGATGGTATACATTTCAATTTTCCAACAAAGTGCAGAGTGCAAACCAGATGGATACATACCAAGTTAACTTCCCACATGTTTCTGAGCTGTTTGAAAGTTGTCTCATGGCTCTACACATCAACACAAATAAGTTGTTAACTCAGGGCATGCAATGGTTACATAATACAAATAGTATACATTTCAATTTTACACCAAAGTACATGCTGCAAACCTAATGGAAACACCTTAGGTTAACTTCCCAGATTTTTCTGAGTTGTTCAAAGTTGTATTATGCCTCTGAACATCAAAACAAAAAAGTTGATTTCTCACTGCATACTATGCTTTTACAATAGAAATAGTATACATTTCAATTGTACTCAAATGTACTGACTGCAAACCTAATGGAAACACCTTTGGTTAACTTCCCACATGAATATGAGTAGGTTGAATGTTGTTTCATGCCTCTGTTCATCAAGACAAAAAAGTTACTTTCTCAGTGCATACTATGTTCTGACATTAAGATGGTATACATTTCAATTTTCCAACAAAGTGCAGAGTGCAAACCAGATGGATACATACCAAGTTAACTTCCCACATGTTTCTGAGCTGTTTGAAAGTTGTCTCATGGCTCTACACATCAACACAAATAAGTTGTTAACTCAGGGCATGCAATGGTTACATAATACAAATAGTATACATTTCAATTTTACACCAAAGTACATGCTGCAAACCTAATGGAAACACCTTAGGTTAACTTCCCTGATGTTTCTGAGTTGTTTGAAAGTTGTATTATGGCTCTGAACATCAAGACAAAAAAGTTGTTTTCTCAGTGCATACTATGCTTTTACAATACAAATAGTATACATTTCAATTGTACTCAGAAGTTCTGACTGCAAACCTAATGGAAACACCTTTGGTTAACTTCCCACATGAGTATGAGTAGGTTGAATGTTGTTCCATGCCTCTGTTCATCAAGACAAAAAAGTTAATTTCTCAGTGCATACTATGTTCTGACATTAAGATGGTATACATTTCAATTTTCCAAGAAAGTGCAGAGTGCAAACCAGATGGATACATATTAAGTTAACTTCCCACATCTTTCTGAGCTGTTTGAAAGTTGTCTCATGGCTCTACACATAAACACAAAAAAGTTGTTTTCTCAGTGCATACAATGCTTTTACAATACAAATAGTATACATTTCAATTTTACACCAAAGCACTTACTGCAAACCTAATGGAAACACCTTAGGTTAACTTCCCACATGATTCTGAGATGTCTGAAAGTCGTTTCGTACCTGTGCACATAAAGACAAAAAAGTTGATTTCTCAGTGAATTGAAAGCTTTGACATAAAAGTAGTATACATTTCAATTGTACTCAAAAGTTCTGACTGCAAACCTAATGGAAACACCTTTGGTTAACTTCCCACATGAGTATGAGTAGGTTGAAAGTTGTTTCATGCCTCTGTTCATCAAGACAAAAAAGTTACTTTCTCAGTGCATACTATGTTCTGACATTAAGATGGTATACATTTCAATTTTCCAACAAAGTGCAGAGTGCAAACCAGATGGATACATACCAAGTTAACTTCCCACATGTTTCTGAGCTGTTTGAAAGTTGTCTCATGGCTCTACACATCAACACAAAAAAGTTGTTAAGTCAGTGCATGCAATGCTTTTACAATACAAATAGTATACATTTCAATTTTACACCAAAGCACTTACTGCAAACCTAATGGAAACACCTTAGGTTAACTTTCCACATGATTATGAGTAGTTTGAAAGTTGTTTCATGGCTGTACACATCAACACAAAAAAGTTGTTATCTCAGTGCATGCAATGCTTAGACAATACAAATAGTATACAATTCAATTTTACACCAAAGCACTTACTGCAAACCTAATGGAAACACTTTAGGTTAACTTCCCACATGATTCTGAGATGTCTGAAAGTTGTTTCATACCTGTGCACATAAAGACAAAAAAGTTGATTTCTCAGTGCATGCCATGCTTTTACAATACAAATAGTATACATTT
The DNA here is from genome assembly GCF_030028105.1 of Mobula birostris. Lineage (NCBI taxonomy): Eukaryota > Metazoa > Chordata > Chondrichthyes > Myliobatiformes > Myliobatidae > Mobula > Mobula birostris. Next base: position 64,691,192 of record NC_092391.1, read on the forward strand.
CAATTGTACTCAAAAGTTCTGACTGCAAACCTAATGGAAACACCTTTGGTTAACTTCCCACATGAGTATGAGTTGGTTGAAAGTTGTTTCATGCCTCTGTTCATCAAGACAAAAAGTGACTTTGTCAGTGCATTCTATGTTCTGACATTAAGATCGTATACATTTCAATTTTCCAACAAAGTGCAGAGTGCAAACCAGATGGATACATATTAAGTTAACTTCCCACATGTTTCTGAGCTGTTTGAAAGTTGTCTCATGGCTCTGCACATCAACACAAAAAAGTTGATAACTCACAGCATACAATGTTTAGATAATACAAATAGTATACATTTCAATTTTACATCAACGTACATGCTGCATACATAATGGAAACAACTTAGGTTAACTTCCCACGTGTTTCTGAGTTGTTTGAAAGTTGGATTATGGCTCTGAAGATCAAGACAAAAAAGTTGTTTACTCAGTGCATACAATGCTTTTACAATACAAATAGTATACATTTCAAATCTACTGAAAAGTCCTCATTGCAAACCTAATGGAAACACCTTAGGTTAACTTCTCACATGATTCTGAGATGTCTGAAAGTTGTTTCATACCTGTGCACATAAAGACAAAAAAGTTGATTTCTCAGTGAACAGAATGCTTTGACATAAAAGCAGCATACATTTCAATTGTACTCAAAAGTCCTGATTGCAAACCTAATGGAAACACCTTAGGTTAACTTCCCACATGATTATGAGCAGTTTGAAAGTTGTTTTATGGCTGTACACATCAACACAAAAAAGTTGTTATCTCAGTGCATGCAATCCTTAGACAATACAAATAGTATACATTTCAATTTTACACCAAAACACTTACTGCAAACCTAAAGGAAAAACCATAGGTTAACTTCCCACATGATTCTGAGATGTCTGAAAGTTGTTTCATACCTGTGCACATAAAGACAAAAAAGTTGATTTCTCAGTGAATAGAATGCTTTGACATAAATGTAGTATACATTTCAATTGTACTCAAAAGTCCTGACTGCAAACCTAATGGAAACACCTTAGGTTAACTTCCCACATGAGTATGAGTAGGTTGAAAGTTGTTTCATGCCTCTGTTTATCAAGGCAAAAAAGTTACTTTCTCAGTGCATACTATCTTCTGACATAAAGATGGTATACATTTCAATTTTCCAACAACGTGGAGAGTGTAAACCAGATGGATACATATTAAGTTAACTTCCCACATGTTTCTGAGCTGTTTGAAAGTTGTCTCATGGCTCTACACATCAACACAAAAAAGTTGATAACTCACAGCATACAATGTTTAGATAATACAAATAGTATACATTTCAATTTTACATCAACGTACATGCTGCATACATAATGGAAACAACTTAGGTTAACTTCCCACGTGTTTCTGAGTTGTTTGAAAGTTGGATTATGGCTCTGAACATCAAGACAAAAAAGTTGTTTACTCAGTGCATACAATGCTTTTACAATACAAATAGTATACATTTCAAATCTACTGAAAAGTCCTCATTGCAAACCTAATGGAAACACCTTAGGTTAACTTCCCACATGATTCTGAGATGTCTGAAAGTTGTTTCATACCTGTGCACATAAAGACAAAAAATTTAATTTCTCAGTGAATAGAATGCTTTGACATAAAAGTAGTTTACATTTCAATTGTACTCAAAAGTTCTGACTGCAAACCTAATGGAAACACCTTTGGTTTACTTCCCACATGAGTATGAGTAGGTTGAAAGTTGTTTCATGCCTCTGTTCATCAAGACAAAAAAGTTACTTTCTCAGTGCATACGATGTTCCGACATTAAGATGGTATACATTTCAATTTTCCAACAAAGTGCAGAGTGCCGACCACATGGATACATATTAAGTTAACTTCCCACATGTTTCTGAGCTGTTTGAAAGTTGTCTCATGGCTCTACACATCAACACAAAAAAGTTGTTAACTCAGGGCATACAATGGTTAGATAACACAAATAGTATACATTTCAATTTTCACCAAAGTACATGCTGCAAACCTAATGGAAACAACTTAGGATAACTTCCCACATGTTTCTGAGTTGTTTGAAAGTTGTATTATGGCTCTGAACATCAAGACAAAAAAGTTGTTTTCTCAGTGCATACAATGCTTTTACAATACAAATAGTATACATTTCAAATCTACTGAAAAGTCCTCATTGCAAACCTAATGGAAACACCTTAGGTTAACTTCCCACATGATTCTGAGATGTCTGAAAGTTGTTTCATGCACATAAAGACAAAAAATTTGATTTCTCAGTGAATAGAATGCTTTGACATAAAAGTAGTTTACATTTCAATTGTACTCAAAAGTTCTGACTGCAAACCTAATGGAAACACCTTTGGTTTACTTCCCACATGAGTATGAGTAGGTTGAAAGTTGTTTCATGCCTCTGTTCATCAAGACAAAAAAGTTACTTTCTCAGTGCATACGATGTTCCGACATTAAGATGGTATACATTTCAATTTTCCAACAAAGTGCAGAGTGCCGACCACATGGATACATATTAAGTTAACTTCCCACATGTTTCTGAGCTGTTTGAAAGTTGTCTCATGGCTCTACACATCAACACAAAAAAGTTGTTAACTCAGGGCATACAATGGTTAGATAAAACAAATAGTATACATTTCAATTTTCACCAAAGTACATGCTGCAAACCTAATGGAAACAACTTAGGTTAACTTCCCACATGTTTCTGAGTTGTTTGAAAGTTGTATTATGGCTCTGAACATCAAGACAAAAAAGTTGTTTTCTCAGTGCATACAATGCTTTTACAATACAAATAGTATACATTTCAATTGTACTCAAAAGTCCTGATTGCGAACCTAATGGAAACACCTTAGGTTAACTTCCCACAAGTTTATGAGTAGTTTGAAAGTTGTTTCATGGCTTTACACATCAACACATCAAGTTGTTATGTCAGTGCATGCAATGCTTCGACAATAATTATAGTATACATTTCAATTTTACACCAAAGCACTTACTGCAAACCTAATGGAAACACCTTAGGTTAACTTCCCACATGATTCTGAGATGTCTGAAAGTTGTTTCATACCTGTGCACATAAAGACAACAAAGTTGATATCTCAGTGAATAGAATGCTTCGACATAAAAGTAGTATACATTTCAATTGTACTCAAAAGTCCTGACTGCAAACCTAAAGGAAACACCTTTGGTTAACTTCCCACATGAGTATGAGTAGGTTGAAAGTTGTTTCATGCCTCTGTTCATCAAGACAAAAAAGTTACTTTCTCAGTGCATACTATCTTCTGACATTAAGATGGTATACATTTCAATTTTCCAACAAAGTGCAGAGTGCAAACCAGATGGATACATATTAAGTTAACTTCCCACATGTTTCTGAGCTGTTTGAAAGTTGTCTGATGGCTCAACACATCAACACAAAAAAGTTGCTAACTCAGGGCATACAATGGTTAGATAATACACATAGTATACATTTCAATTTTACACCAAAGCACTTACTGCAAACCTAATGGAAACACCTTAGGTTAACTTCCCACATGATTCTGAGATGTCTGAAAGTTGTTTCATACCTGTGCACATAAAGACAAAAAAGTTGATTTCTCAGTGCATACTATGCTTTTACAATACAAATAGTAAACATTTCAATTGTACTCAAAAGTCCTGACTGCAAGCCTAATGGAAACACCTTAGGTTAACTTCCCACATGTTTATGAGTAGTTTCAAAGTTGTTTCATAGCTCTGTTCATCAAGACAAATAAGTTACTTTCTCAGTGCATACTATGTTCTGACATTAAGATGGTATACATTTCAAATTTCCAACAAAGTGCAGAGTGCAAACCAGATGGATACATTTTAAGTTAACTTCCCACATGTTTCTGAGTTCTTTGAAAGTTGTCTCATGGCTCTGCACATCAAGACAAAAAAGTTGTTTTCTCAGTGCATACAAAGCTTTGACAATACAAGTAGTATACATTTCAATTTTACACCAAAGCACTTACTGCAAACCTAATGGAAACAACCTGGGTTAACTTCCCACATGATTCTGAGATGTCTGAAAGTTGTTTCATACCAGTGCACATAAAGACAAAAAAGTTGATTTCTCAGTGAATAGAATGCTTTGACATAAATGTAGTATACATTTCAATTGTACTCAAAAGTCCTGACTGCAAATCTAATGGAAACACCTTAGGTGAACTTCCCACATGTTTATGAGTAGCTTGAAAGTTGTTTCATGGCTGTACACAGCAACACAAAAAAGTTGTTATCTCAGTGCATGCAATGCTCAGACAACACAAATAGCATACATCTCAATTTTACACCAAAGCACTTACAGCAAACCTAATGGAAACACCTTAGGTTAACTTCCCGCATGATTCTGAGATGTCTGAAAGTTGTTTCATACCTGTGCACATAAAGACAAAAAAGTTGATTTCTCAGAGAATAGAATGCTTTGACATAAATACAGTATACATTTCAATTGTACTCAAAAGTCCTGACTGCAAACCTAATGGAAACACCTTAGGTTAACTTCCCACATGAGTATGAGTAGGTTGAAAGTTGTTTCATGCCACTGTTTATCAAGACAAAAAAGTTACTTTCTCAGTGCATACTATCTTCTGACATTAAGATGGTATACATTTCAATTTTCCAACAAAGTGCAGAGTGCAAACCTAATGGAAACAACTTAGGTTAACTTCCCAAATGTTTCTGCGTTGTTTGAAAGTTGTATTATGGCTCTGAACATCAAGACAAAAAAGTTGTTTTCTCAGTGAATAGAATGCTTTGACAAAAATGCAGTATACATTTCAATTGTACTCAAAAGTCCTGACTGCAAACCTAATGGAAACACCTTAGGTTAACTTACCACATGTTTATGAGTAGTTTGAAATTTGTTTCATGGCTGTACACATCAACACAAAAAAGTTGTTATGTCAGTGCATGCAATACTTACACAATACAAATAGAATACTTTTCAAATTTACACCAAAGTACATGCTGCATACCTAATGGAAACAACTTAGGTTAACTCCCCACATGTTTCTGAGTTGTTTGAAAGTTGTATTATGGCTCTGAACATCAAGACAAAAAAGTTGTTTTCTCAGTGCATACAAAGGTTTTACAATACAAATAGTATACATTTCAATTGTACTCGAAAGTCCTGATTGCAAACCTAATGGAAACACCTTAGGTTAACTTCCCACATGATTATGAGCAGTTTGAAAGTTGTTTTATGGCTGTACACATCAACACAAAAAAGTTGTTATCTCAGTGCATGCACTGCTTAGACAATACAATTAGTATACATTTCAATTTTACACCAAAGCACTTACTGCAAACCTAATGGAAACACCATAGGTTAACTTCCCACATGTTTATGAGTTGTTTGAAAGTTGTTTCATGGCTGTACACATCAACACAAAAAAGTTGTTATCTCAGTGCATGCAATGCTTAGACAATACATATAGTATACATGTCAATTTTACATCAAACCAATTACTGCAAACCTAATGGAAACACCTTAGGTTAACGTCCACATGATTCTGAGATGGCTGAAAGTTGTTTCATACCTGTGCACATAAAGACAAAAAAGTTGATTTCTCAGTGAATAGAATGCTTTGACATAAATGTAGTATACATTTCAATTGTACTCAAAAGTCCTGACTGCAAACCTAATGGAAACACCTTAGGTTAACTTCCCACATGAGTATGAGTCGGTTGAAAGTTGTTTCATGCCTCTGTTTATCAAGACAAAAAAGTTACTTTCTCAGTGCATACTATCTTCTGACATAAAGATGGTATACATTTCAATTTTCCAACAAAGTGCAGAGTGTAAACCAGATGGATACATATTAAGTTAACTTCCCACATGTTTCTGAGCTGTTTGAAAGTTGTCTCATGGCTCTACACATCAACACAAAAACGTTTTTAACTCAGGGCATTCAATGGTTAGATAATACAAATAGTATATATTTCAATTTTACACCAAAGTACATGCTGCAAACCTAATGGAAACAACTTAGGATAACTTCCCAAACGTTTCTCAGTTGTTTGAAAGTTGTATTATGGCTCTGAACATCAAGACAAAAAAGTTGTTTACTCAGTGCATACAATGCTTTTACAATACAAATAGTATACATTTCAAATCTACTGAAAAGTCCTCATTGCAAACCTAATGGAAACACCTTAGGTTAACTTCCCACATGATTCTGAGATGTCTGAAAGTTGTTTCATACCTGTGCACATAAAGACAAAAAAGTTGATTTCTCAGTGAATAGAATGTTTTGACATAAATGTAGTATACATTTCAATTGTACTCAAAAGTCCTGACTGCAAACCTAATGGAAACACCTTAGGTTAACTTCCCACATGAGTGTGAGTAGGTTGAAAGTTGTTTCATGCCTCTGTTTATCAAGACAAAAAAGTTACTTTCTCAGTGCATACTATGTTCTGACATTAAGATGGTATACATTTCAATTTTCCAACAAAGTGCAGAGTGCAAACCAGATGGGTACATATTAAGTTAACTTCCCACATGTTTCGGAGCTGTTTGAAAGTTGTCTCATAGCTCTACACATCAACACAAAAAAGTTGTTAACTCAGGGCATACAATGGTTAGATAATACAAATAGTATACATTTCAATTTTCACCAAAGTACATGCTGCAAACCTAATGGATACAACTTAGGTTAACTTCCCACTTGTTTCTGAGTTGTTTGAAAGTTGTATTATGGCTCTGCACATCAAGACAAAAAAGTTATTTTCTCAGTGCATACAATGCTTTTACAATACAAATAGTATACATTTCAATTGTACTCAAAAGTCCTGATTGCGAACCTAATGGAAACACGTTAGGTTAACTTCCCACATGTTTATGAGTAGTTTGAAAGTTGTTTCATGGCTTTACACATCAACACAAAAAAGTTGTTATGTCAGTGCATGCAATGCTTCGACAATAATTATAGTATACATTTCAATTTTACACCAAAGCACTTACTGCAAACCTAATGGAAACACCTTAGGTTAACTTCCCACATGATTCTGATATGTCTGAAACTTGTTTCATACCTGTACACATAAAGACAAAAAACTTGATTTCTCAGTGAATAGAATGCTTTGACATAAATGTAGTATAGATTTCAATTGTACTCAAAAGTCCTGACTGCAAACCTAATGGAAACACCTTAGGTTAACTTCCCACATGAGTATGAGTAGTTTTAAAGTTGTTTCATGCCTCTGTTCATCAAGACAAATAAGTTACTTTCTCAGTGCATACTATGTTCTGACATTAAGATGGTATACATTTCAATTTTCCAACAAAGTGCAGAGTGCAAACCAGATGGATACATTTTAAGTTAACTTCCCACATGTTTCTGAGTTCTTTGAAAGTTGTCTCATGGCTCTGCACATCGAGACAAAAAAGTTGTCTTCTCAGTGCATACAAAGCTTTGACAATACAAGTAGTATACATTTCAATTTTACACCAAAGCACTTACTGCAAACCTAATGGAAACAACCTGGGTTAACTTCCCACATGATTCTGAGATGTCTGAAAGTTGTTTCATACCAGTGCACATAAAGACAAAAAAGTTGATTTCTCAGTGAATAGAATGCTTTGACATAAATGTAGTATACATTTCAATTGTACTCAAAAGTCCTGACTGCAAATCTAATGGAAACACCTTAGGTGAACTTCCCACATGTTTATGAGTAGCTTGAAAGTTGTTTCATGGCTGTACACAGCAACACAAAAAAGTTGTTATCTCAGTGCATGCAATGCTCAGACAACACAAATAGCATACATCTCAATTTTACACCAAAGCACTTACAGCAAACCTAATGGAAACACCTTAGGTTAACTTCCCACATGATTCTGAGATGTCTGAAAGTTGTTTCATACCTGTGCACATAAAGACAAAAAAGTTGATTTCTCAGAGAATAGAATGCTTTGACATAAATACAGTATACATTTCAATTGTACTCAAAAGTCCTGACTGCAAACCTAATGGAAACACCTTAGGTTAACTTCCCACATGAGTATGAGTAGGTTGAAAGTTGTTTCATGCCACTGTTTATCAAGACAAAAAAGTTACTTTCTCAGTGCATACTATCTTCTGACATTAAGATGGTATACATTTCAATTTTCCAACAAAGTGCAGAGTGCAAACCTAATGGAAACAACTTAGGTTAACTTCCCAAATGTTTCTGCGTTGTTTGAAAGTTGTATTATGGCTCTGAACATCAAGACAAAAAAGTTGTTTTCTCAGTGAATAGAATGCTTTGACAAAAATGCAGTATACATTTCAATTGTACTCAAAAGTCCTGACTGCAAACCTAATGGAAACACCTTAGGTTAACTTGCCACATGTTTATGAGTAGTTTGAAATTTGTTTCATGGCTGTACACATCAACACAAAAAAGTTGTTATGTCAGTGCATGCAATACTTACACAATACAAATAGAATACTTTTCAAATTTACACCAAAGTACATGCTGCATACCTAATGGAAACAACTTAGGTTAACTCCCCACATGTTTCTGAGTTGTTTGGAAGTTGTATTATGGCTCTGAACATCAAGACAAAAAAGTTGTTTTCTCAGTGCATACAAAGGTTTTACAATACAAATAGTATACATTTCAATTGTACTCGAATGTCCTGATTGCAAACCTAATGGAAACACCTTAGGTTAACTTCCCACATGTTTCTGAGCTGTTTGAAAGTTGTCTCATGGCTCTACACATCAACACAAAAAAGTTGATAACTCACAGCATACAATGTTTAGATAATACAAATAGTATACATTTCAATTTTACATCAACGTACATGCTGCATACATAATGGAAACAACTTAGGTTAACTTCCCACGTGTTTCTGAGTTGTTTGAAAGTTGGATTATGGCTCTGAAGATCAAGACAAAAAAGTTGTTTACTCAGTGCATACAATGCTTTTACAATACAAATAGTATACATTTCAAATCTACTGAAAAGTCCTCATTGCAAACCTAATGGAAACACCTTAGGTTAACTTCCCACATGATTCTGAGATGTCTGAAAGTTGTTTCATACCTGTGCACATAAAGACAAAAAAGTTGATTTCTCAGTGAATAGAATGTTTTGACATAAATGTAGTATACATTTCAATTGTACTCAAAAGTCCTGACTGCAAACCTAATGGAAACACCTTAGGTTAACTTCCCACATGAGTGTGAGTAGGTTGAAAGTTGTTTCATGCCTCTGTTTATCAAGACAAAAAAGTTACTTTCTCAGTCCATACTATGTTCTGACATTAAGATGGTATACATTTCAATTTTCCAACAAAGTACAGAGTGCAAACCAGATGGGTACATATTAAGTTAACTTCCCACATGTTTCGGAGCTGTTTGAAAGTTGTCTCACAGCTCTACACATCAATACAAAAAAGTTGTTAACTCAGGGCATACAATGGTTAGATAATACAAATAGTATACATTTCAATTTTCACCAAAGTACATGCTGCAAACCTAATGGATACAACTTAGGTTAACTTCCCACTTGTTTCTGAGTTGTTTGAAAGTTGTATTATGGCTCTGCACATCAAGACAAAAAAGTTATTTTCTCAGTGCATACAATGCTTTTACAATACAAATAGTATACATTTCAATTGTACTCAAAAGTCCTGATTGCGAACCTAATGGAAACACGTTAGGTTAACTTCCCACATGTTTATGAGTAGTTTGAAAGTTGTTTCATGGCTTTACACATCAACACAAAAAAGTTGTTATGTCAGTGCATGCAATGCTTCGACAATAATTATAGTATACATTTCAATTTTACACCAAAGCACTTACTGCAAACCTAATGGAAACACCTTAGGTTAACTTCCCACATGATTCTGATATGTCTGAAACTTGTTTCATACCTGTACACATAAAGACAAAAAACTTGATTTCTCAGTGAATAGAATGCTTTGACATAAATGTAGTATAGATTTCAATTGTACTCAAAAGTCCTGACTGCAAACCTAATGGAAACACCTTAGGTTAACTTCCCACATGAGTATGAGTAGTTTTAAAGTTGTTTCATGCCTCTGTTCATCAAGACAAATAAGTTACTTTCTCAGTGCATACTATGTTCTGACATTAAGATGGTATACATTTCAATTTTCCAACAAAGTGCAGAGTGCAAACCAGATGGATACATTTTAAGTTAACTTGCCACATGTTTCTGAGTTCTTTGAAAGTTGTCTCATGGCTCTGCACATCGAGACAAAAAAGTTGTCTTCTCAGTGCATACAAAGCTTTGACAATACAAGTAGTATACATTTCAATTTTACACCAAAGCACTTACTGCAAGCTTAATGGAAACACCTTTGGTTAACTTCCCACATGAGTATGAGTAGGTTGAAAGTTGTTTCATGCCTCTGTTCATCAAGACAAAAAAGTTACTTTCTCAGTGCATACTATGTTCTGACATTAAGATGGTATAGATTTCAATTTTCCAACAAAGTGCAGAGTGCAAACCAGATGGATAAATTTTGTTAACTTCCCACATGTTTCTGAGTTCTTTGAAAGTTGTCTCATGGATCTGCACATCAAGACAAAAAGTTGTTTTCTCAGTGCATACAAAGCTTTGACAATACAAGTAGTATACATTTCAATTTTACACAAAAGCACTTACTGCAAACCTAAAGGAAACACCTTAGGTTAACTTCCCAAATGATTCTCAGTTGTTTGAAAGTTGTATTATCGCTCTGAACATCAAGACAAAAAAGTTGTTTTCTCAGTGAATAGAATGCTTTCACATAAGTGTAGTATACATTTCAATTGTACACAAAAGTCCTGACTGCAAACCTAATGGAAACACCTTAGGTTTACTTCCCACATGTTTATGAGTAGTTTGAAAGTTGTTTCATGGCTGTACACATCAACACAAAAAAGTTGTTATCTCAGTGCATGCAATGCATAGACAATACAAATTTGAAAGTTGTTTCATGCCTCTGTTTATCAAGACAAAAAAGTTACTTTCTCAGTGCATACTATCTTCTGACATTAAGATGGTATACATTTCAATTTTCCAACAAAGTGCAGAGTGCAAACCAGATGGATACATATTAAGTTAACTTCCCACATGTTTCTGAGCTGTTTGAAAGTTGCCTGATGGCTCTACACATCAACACAAAAAAGTTGTTAACTCAGGGCATTCAATGGTTAGATAATACAAATAGTATACATTTCAATTTTACACCAAAGTACATGCTGCAAACCTAATGGAAACAACTTAGGTTAACTTCCCAAATGTTTCTGCGTTGTTTGAAAGTTGTATTATGGCTCTGAATATCAAGACAAAAAAGTTCTTTTCTCAGTGAATAGAATGCTTTGACATAAATGTGGTATACATTTCAATTGTACTCAAAAGTCCTGACTGCAAACCTAATGGAAACACCTTAGGTTAACTTGCCACATGTTTATGAGTAGTTTGAAAGTTGTTTCATGGCTCTACACATCAACACAAAAAAGTTGTTATGTCAGTGCATGCAATGCTCAGACAATACAAATAGAATACATTTCAAATTTACACCAAAGTACATGCTGCATACCTAATGGAAACAACTTAGGTTAACTTCCCACATGTTTCTGAGTTGTTTTAAAGTTGTATTATGGCTCTGAACATCAAGACAAAAAAGTTGTTTTCTCAGTGAATAGAATGCTTTGACATAAATGTAGTATACATTTCAATTGTACTCAAAAGTCCTGACTGCAAACCTAATGGAAACACCTTAGGTTAACTTCCCACATGTTTATGAGTAGTTTGAAAGTTGTTTCATGGCTGTACACATCAACACAAAAAAGTTGTTATCTCAGAGCATGCAATGCTTAGACAATACAAATAGTATACATTTCAAATTTACACCAAAACACTTACTGCAAACCTAATGGAAACACCTTAGGTTAACTTCCCACATGATTTTGAGATGTCTGAAAGTTGTTTCATACCTGTGCACATAAAGACAAAAAATTTGATTTCTCAGTGAATAGAATGCTTTGACATAAAAGTAGTTTACATTTCAATTGTACTCAAAAGTTCTGACTGCAAACCTAATGGAAACACCTTTGGTTTACTTCCCACATGAGTATGAGTAGGTTGAAAGTTGTTTCATGCCTCTGTTCATCAAGACAAAAAAGTTACTTTCTCAGTGCATACGATGTTCCGACATTAAGATGGTACACATTTCAATATTCCAACAAAGTGCAGAGTGCCGACCACATGGATACATATTAAGTTAACTTCCCACATGTTTCTGAGCTGTTTGAAAGTTGTCTCATGGCTCTACACATCAACACAAAAAAGTTGTTAACTCAGGGCATACAATGGTTAGATAACACAAATAGTATACATTTCAATTTTCACCAAAGTACATGCTGCAAACCTAATGGAAACAACTTAGGTTAACTTCCCACATGTTTCTGAGTTGTTTGAAAGTTGTATTATGGCTCTGAACATCAAGACAAAAAAGTTGTTTTCTCAGTGCATACAATGCTTTTACAATACAAATAGTATACATTTCAATTGTACTCAAAAGTCCTGATTGCGAACCTAATGGAAACACCTTAGGTTAACTTCCCACAAGTTTATGAGTAGTTTGAAAGTTGTTTCATGGCTTTACACATCAACACATCAAGTTGTTATGTCAGTGCATGCAATGCTTCGACAATAATTATAGTATACATTTCAATTTTACACCAAAGCACTTACTGCAAACCTAATGGAAACACCTTAGGTTAACTTCCCACATGATTCTGAGATGTCTGAAAGTTGTTTCATACCTGTGCACATAAAGACAACAAAGTTGATATCTCAGTGAATAGAATGCTTCGACATAAAAGTAGTATACATTTCAATTGTACTCAAAAGTCCTGACTGCAAACCTAAAGGAAACACCTTTGGTTAACTTCCCACATGAGTATGAGTAGGTTGAAAGTTGTTTCATGCCTCTGTTCATCAAGACAAAAAAGTTACTTTCTCAGTGCATACTATCTTCTGACATTAAGATGGTATACATTTCAATTTTCCAACAAAGTGCAGAGTGCAAACCAGATGGATACATATTAAGTTAACTTCCCACATGTTTCTGAGCTGTTTGAAAGTTGTCTGATGGCTCTACACATCAACACAAAAAAGTTGCTAACTCAGGGCATACAATGGTTAGATAATACACATAGTATACATTTCAATTTTACACCAAAGCACTTACTGCAAACCTAATGGAAACACCTTAGGTTAACTTCCCACATGATTCTGAGATGTCTGAAAGTTGTTTCATACCTGTGCACACAAAGACAAAAAAGTTGATTTCTCAGTGCATACTATGCTTTTACAATACAAATAGTATACATTTCAATTGTACTCAGAAGTCCTGACTGCAAGCCTAATGGAAACACCTTAGGTTAACTTCCCACATGTTTATGAGTACTTTCAAAGTTGTTTCATAGCTCTGTTCATCAAGACAAATAAGTTACTTTCTCAGTGCATACTATGTTCTGACATTACGATGGTATACATTTCAAATTTCCAACAAAGTGCAGAGTGCAAACCAGATGGATACATTTTAAGTTAACTTCCCACATGTTTCTGAGTTCTTTGAAAGTTGTCTCATGGCTCTGCACATTAAGACAAAAAAGTTGTTTTCTGAGTGCATACAAAGCTTTGACAATACAAGTAGTATACATTTCAATTTTACACCAAAGCACTTATTGCAAGCCTAATGGAAACACCTTTGGTTAACTTCCCACATGAGTATGAGTAGGTTGAAAGTTGTTTCATGCCTCTATTCATCAAGACAAAAAAGTTGCTTTCTCAGTGCATACCATTTTCTGAGATTAAGATGGTATAGATTTCAATTGTCCATCAAAGTGCAGAGTGCAAACCAGATGGATAAATTTTAAGTTAACTTCCCACATGTTTCTGAGTTCTTTGAAAGTTGTCTCATGGCTCTGCACATCAAGACAAAAAGTTGTTTTCTCAGTGCATACAAAGCTTTGACAATACAAGTAGTATACATTTCAATTTTACACCAAAGCACTTACTGCAAACCTAATGGAAACAACCTGGGTTAACTTCCCACATGATTCTGAGATGTCTGAAAGTTGTTTCATACCAGTGCACATAAAGACAAAAAAGTTGATTTCTCAGTGAATAGAATGCTTTGACATAAATGTAGTATACATTTCAATTGTACTCAAAAGTCCTGACTGCAAACCTAATGGAAACACCTTAGGTGAACTTCCCACATGTTTATGAGTAGCTTGAAAGTTGTTTCATGGCTGTACACATCAACACAAAAAAGTTGTTATCTCAGTGCATGCAATGCTCAGACAACACAAATAGCATACATCTCAATTTTACACCAAAGCACTTACAGCAAAGCTAATGGAAACACCTTAGGTTAACTTCCCACATGATTCTGAGATGTCTGAAAGTTGTTTCATACCTGTGCACATAAAGACAACAAAGTTGATTTCTGAGAGAATAGAATGCTTTGACATAAATATAGTATACATTTCAATTGTACTCAAAAGTCCTGACTGCAAACCTAATGGAAACACCTTAGTTTAACTTGCCACATATTTATGAGTAGTTTGAAATTTGTTTCATGGCTGTACACATCAACACAAAAAAGTTGTTATGTCAGTGCATGCAATACTTACACAATACAAATAGAATACATTTCAAATTTACACCAAAGTACATGCTGCATACCTAATGGAAACAACTTAGGTTAACTCCCCACATGTTTCTGAGTTGTTTGAAAGTTGTATTATGGCTCTGAACATCAAGACAAAAAAGTTGTTTTCTCAGTGCATACAAAGGTTTTACAATACAAATAGTATACATTTCAATTGTACTCGAAAGTCCTGATTGCAAACCTAATGGAAACACCTTAGGTTAACTTCCCACATGATTATGAGCAGTTTGAAAGTTGTTTTATGGCTGTACACATCAACACAAAAAAGTTGTTATCTCAGTACATGCAATGCTTAGATAATACATATAGTATACATGTCAATTTTACATCACAGCACTTACTGCAAACCTAATGGAAACACCTTAGGTTAACTTCCTCATGATTCTGAGATGGCTGAAAGTTGTTTCATACCTGTGCACATAAAGGCAAAAAAGTTGATTTCTCAGTGAATAGAATGCTTTGACATAAAAGTAGTATACATTTCAATTGTACTCAAAAGTTCTGACTGCAAACCTAATGGAAACACCTTTGGTTAACTTCCCACATGAGTATGAGTAGGTTGAAAGATGTTTCATGCCTCTGTTCATCAAGACAAAAAAGTTACTTTCTCAGTGCATACGATGTTCCGACATTAAGATGGTATACATTTCAATTTTCCAACAAAGTGCAGAGTGCCGACCACATGGATACGTATTAAGTTAACTTCCCACATGTTTCTGAGCTGTTTGAAAGTTGTCTCATGGATCTACAAATCAGCACAAAAAAGTTGTTAACTCAGGGCATACAATGGTTCGACAATACAAATAGTATACATTTCAATTTTCAACAAAGTACATGCTGCAAACCTAATGGAAACAACTTAGGTTAACTTCCCACATGTTTCTGAGTTGTTTGAAAGTTGTAGTATGGCTCTGAACATCAAGACAAAAAAGTTGTTTTCTCAGTGCATACAATGCTTTTACAATACAAATAGAATACATTTCAATTTTGCACCAAAGCACTTACTGCAAACCTAATGGAAACACCTTAGTTTTGCTTCCCACATGATTCTGAGATGTCTGAAAGTTGTTCATACCTGTGCACATAAAGACAAAAAAGTTGATTTCTCAGTGAATAGAATGCTTTGACATAAATGTAGCATAGATTTCAATTGTACTCAAAAGTCCTGACTGCAAACCAAATGGAAACACCTTAGGTTAACTTCCCACATGAGTATGATATGTTTTAAAGTTGTTTCGTGCCTCTGTTCATCAAGACAAAAAAGTTACTTTCTCAGTGCATGCTATCTTCTGACATTAATATGGTATACATTTCAATTTTCCAACAAAGTGCAGAGTGCCGACCACATGGATACGTATTAAGTTAACTTCCCACATGTTTCTGAGCTGTTTGAAAGTTGTCTCATGGCTCTACAAATCAGCACAAAAAAGTTGTTAACTCAGGGCATACAATGGTTCGATAATACAAATAGTATACATTTCAATTTTCACCAAAGTACATGATGCAAACCTAATGGAAACAACTTAGGTTAACTTCCCACATGTTTCTGAGTTGTTTGAAAGTTGTAGTATGGCTCTGAACATCAAGACAAAAAAGTTGTTTTCTCAGTGCATACAATGCTTTTACAATACAAATAGTATACATTTCAATTTTACACCAAAGCACATACTGCAAACCTAATGGAAACACCTTAGGTTTGCTTCCCACATGATTCTGAGATGTCTGAAAGTTGTTCATACCTGTGCACATAAAGACAAAAAAGTTGATTTCTCAGTGAATAGAATGCTTTGACATAAATGTAGTATAGATTTCAATTGTACTCAAAAGTCCTGACTGCAAACCAAATGGAAACACCTTAGGTTAACTTCCCACATGAGTATGAAATGTTTTAAAGTTGTTTCATGCCTCTGTTCATCAAGACAAAAAAGTTTCTTTCTCAGTGCATGCTATCTTCTGACATTAATATGGTATACATTTCAATTTTCCAACAAAGTGCAGAGTGCAAACCAGATGTATACATATTAAGTTAACTTCCCACATGTTTCTGAGTTGTTTGAAAGTTGTAGTATGGCTCTGAACATCAAGACAATAAAGTTGTTTTCTCAGTGCATACAATGCTTTTACAAAACAAATAGTATACATTTCAATTTTACACCAAAGCACTTACTGCAAACCTAATCGAAAAACCTTAGGTTAGCTGCCCACATGATTCTGAAATGTCTGAAAGTTGTTTCATACCTGTGCACATAAAGACAACAAAGTTGATTTCTCAGTGAATACACTGCTTCGGCATGAAAGTAGTATACATTTCAATTGTACTCAAAAGTTCTCACTGCAAACCTAATGAAAACACCTTTGGTTAACTTCCCACATGAGTATGAGTAGGTTGAAAGTTGTTTCATGCCTCTCTTCATCAAGACAAAAAAGTTACTTTCTGAGTGCATACAATGTTCTGACATGAAGATGGTATAGATTTCAATTTTCCAACAAAGTGCAGAGTGCAAACCAGATGGATATATATTAAGTTAACTTCCCACATGTTTCTGAGTTCTTTGCAAGTTGTCTCACGGCTCTGCACATCAAGACAAAAAAGTTGTTTTCTCAGTGCATACAAAGCTTTGACAATACAAGTAGTATACATCTCAATTTTACATCAAAGTACATGCTGCAAACCTAATGGAAACAAATTAGGTTAACTTCCCACATGAGTATGAGTAGGTTGAAAGTTGTTTCATGCCTCTGTTCATCAAGACAAAAAAGTTGCTTTCTCAGTGCATACCATGTTCTGACATTAAGATGGTATAGATTTCAATTTTCCAACAAAGTGCAGAGTGCAAACCAGATGGATAAATTTTAAGTTAACTTCCCACATGTTTCTGAGTTCTTTGAAAGTTGTCTCATGGCTCTGCACATCAAGACAAAAAGTTGTTTTCTCAGTGCATACAAAGCTTTGACAATACAAGTAGTATACATTTCAATTTTACACCAAAGCACTTACTGCAAACCTAATGGAAACAACCGGGGTTAACTTCCCACATGATTCTGAGATGTCTGAAAGTTGTTTCATACCAGTGCACATAAAGACAAAAAAGTTTTTTTCTCAGTGAATACAATGCTTTTACAATACAAATAGCATACATTTCAATTTTGCACCAAAGCACTTACTGCAAACCTAATGGAAACACCTTAGGTTTGCTTCCCACATGATTCTGAGATGTCTGAAAGTTGTTCATACCTGTGCACATAAAGACAAAAAAGTTGATTTCTCAGTGAATAGAATGCTTTGACATAAATGTAGTATAAATTTCAATTGTACTCAAAAGTCCTGACTGCAAACCTAATGGAAACACCTTAGGATAACTTCCCACATGAGTATGAGTAGTTTTAAAGTTGTTTCATGCCTCTGTTCATCAAGACAAAAAAGTTACTTTCTCAGTGCATGCTATCTTCTGACATTAAGATGGTATACATTTCAATTTTCCAACAAAGTGCAGAGTGCAAACCAGATGGATACATAATAAGTTAACTTCCCACATGTTTCTGAGTTGTTTGAAAGTTGTATTATGGCTCTGAACATCAGGACAATAAAGTTGTTTTCTCAGTGCATACAATGCTTTTACAAAACAAATAGTATACATTTCAATTTTACACCAAAGCACTTACTGCAAACCTAATCGAAACACCTTAGGTTAGCTGCCCACATGATTCTGAAATGTCTGAAAGTTGTTTCATACCTGTGCACATAAAGGCAACAAAGTTGATTTCTCAGTGAATAGAATACTTTGACATAAATGTAGTATACATTTCAATTGTACTCAAAAGTCCTGACTGCAAACCTAATGGAAACACCTTAGGTTAACTTCCCACATGAGTATGAGTAGGTTGAAAGTTGTTTCATGCCACTGTTTATCAAGACAAAAAAGTTACTTTCTCAGTGCATACTATCTTCTGACATTAAGATGGTATACATTTCAATTTTCCAACAAAGTGCAGAGTGCAAACCAGATGGATACATATTAAGTTAACTTCCCACATGTTTCTGAGCTGTTTGAAAGTTGTCTGATGGCTCTACACATCAACACAAATAAGTTGTTAACTCAGGGCATTCAATGGTTAGATAATACAAATAGTATACATTTCAATTTTACACCAAAGTACATGCTGCAAACCTAATGGAAACAATATAGTTTAACTTCAAAAATGTTTCTGCGTTGTTTGAAAGTTGTATTGTGGCTCTGAACATCAAGAGAAAAAAGTTGTTTTCTCAGTGCATACAATGGTTTTACAATACAAATAGTATACATTTCAATTGTACTCAAAAGTCCTGATTGCAAACCTAATGGAAACACCTTAGGTTAACTTGCCACATGTTTATGAGTAGTTTGAAATTTGTTTCATGGCTGTACACATCAACACAAAAAAGTTGTTATGTCAGTGCATGCAATGCTTCGACAATAATTATAGTATACATTTCAATTTTACACCAAAGCACTTACTGCAGACCTAATGGAAATACCTTAGGTTAACTTCCCACATGAGCATGAAATGTTTTAAAGTTGTTTCATGCCTCTGTTCATCAAGACAAAAAAGTTACTTTCTCAGTGCATGCTATCTTCTGACATTAATATGGTATACATTTCAATTTTCCAACAAAGTGCAGAGTGCAAACCAGATGTATACATATTAAGTTAACTTCCCACATGTTTCTGAGTTGTTTGAAAGTTGTAGTATGGCTCTGAACATCAAGACAATAAAGTTGTTTTCTCAGTGCATACAATGCTTTTACAAAACAAATAGTATACATTTCAATTTTACACCAAAGCACTTACTGCAAACCTAATCGAAACACCTTAGGTTAGCTGCCCACATGATTCTGAAATGTCTGAAAGTTGTTTCATACCTGTGCACATAAAGGCAACAAAGTTGATTTCTCAGTGAATAGAACGCTTTGACATAAATGTAGTATACATTTCAATTGTACTCAAAAGTCCTGACTGCAAACCTAATGGAAACACCTTAGGTTAACTTCCCACATGATTCTGAGATGTCTGAAAGTTGTTTCATACCTGTGCACATAAAAACAAAAAAGTTGATTTCTTAGTGCATACTATGCTTTTACAATACAAATAGTATACATTTCAATTGTACTCAAAAGTCCTGACTGCAAACCTAATGGAAACACCTTAGGTTAACTTCCCACATGAGTATGAGTAGGTTGAAAGTTGTTTCATGCCTCTGTTCATCAAGACAAAAAAGTTACTTTCTCAGTGCATACGATGTTCCGACATTAAGATGGTATACATTTCAATTTTCCAACAAAGTGCAGAGTGCCGACCACATGGATACGTATTAAGTTAACTTCCCACATGTTTCTGACTTCTTTGAAAGTTGTCTCATGGCTCTGCACATCAAGACAAAAAAGTTGTTTTCTCAGTGCATACAAAGCTTTGACAATACAAGTAGTATACATTTCAATTTTACACCAAAGCACTTATTGCAAGCCTAATGGAAACACGTTTGGTTAACTTCCCACATGAGTATGAGTAGGTTGAAAGTTGTTTCATGCCTCTATTCATCAAGACAAAAAAGTTGCTTTCTCAGTGCATACCATGTTCTGACATTAAGATGGTATAGATTTCAATTTTCCATCAAAGTGCAGAGTGCAAACCAGATGCATAAATTTTAAGTTAACTTCCCACATGTTTCTGAGTTCTTTGAAAGTTGTCTCATGGCTCTGCACATCAAGACAAAAAGTTGTTTTCTCAGTGCATACAAAGCTTTGACAATACAAGTAGTATACATTTCAATTTTACACCAAAGCACTTACTGCAAACCTAATGGAAACAACCTGGGTTAACTTCCCACATGATTCTGAGATGTCTGAAAGTTGTTTCATACCAGTGCACATAAAGACAAAAAAGTTGATTTCTCAGTGAATAGAATGCTTTGACATAAATGTAGTGTACATTTCAATTGTACTCAAAAGTCCTGACTGCAAACCTAATGGAAACACCTTAGGTGAACTTCCCACATGTTTATGAGTAGCTTGAAAGTTGTTTCATGGCTGTACACATCAACACAAAAAAGTTGTTATCTCAGTGCATGCAATGCTCAGAAAACACAAATAGCATACATCTCAATTTTACACCAAAGCACTTACTGCAAACCTAATGGAAACACCTTAGGTTAACTTCCCACATGATTCTGAGATGTCTGAAAGTTGTTTCATACCTGTGCACATAAAGACAAAAAAGTTGATTTCTCAGTGAATAGAATGCTTTGACATAAATGTAGTATACATTTCAATTGTACTCAAAAGTCCTGACTGCAAACCTAATGGAAACACCTTAGGTTAACTTCCCACATGAGTATGAGTAGGTTGAAAGTTGTTTCATGCCACTGTTTATCAAGACAAAAAAGTTACTTTCTCAGTGCATACTATCTTCTGACATTAAGATGGTATACATTTCAATTTTCCAACAAAGTGCAGAGTGCAAACCAGATGGATACATATTAAGTTAACTTCCCACATGTTTCACAAGCTGTTTGAAAGTTGTCTCATGGCTCTACACATCAACAGAAAAAAGTTGTTAACTCAGGGCATTCAATGGTTAGATAATACAAATAGTATACATTTCAATTTTACACCAAAGTACATGCTGCAAACCTAATAGAAACAACTTAGGTTAACTTCCCAAATGTTTCTGCGTTGTTTGAAAGTTGTATTATGGCTCTGAACATCAAGACAAAAAAGTTGTTTTCTCAGTGAATAGAATGCTTTGACATAAATGTAGTATACATTTCAATTGTACTCAAAAGTCCTGACTGCAAACCTAATGGAAACACCTTAGGTTAACTTGCCACATATTTATGAGTAGTTTGAAATTTGTTTCATGGCTGTACACATCAACACAAAAAAGTTGTTATGTCAGTGCATGCAATACTTACACAATACAAATAGAATACATTTCAAATTTACACCAAAGTACATGCTGCATACCTAATGGAAACAACTTAGGTTAACTCCCCACATGTTTCTGAGTTGTTTGAAAGTTGTATTATGGCTCTGAACATCAAGACAAAGAAGTTCTTTTCTCAGTGCATACAAAGGTTTTACAATACAAATAGTATACATTTCAATGGTACTCAAAAGTCCTGATTGCAAACCTAATGGAAACACCTTAGCTTAACTTCCCACATGATTATGAGCAGTTTGAAAGTTGTTTCATGGCTGTACACATCAACACAAAAAAGTTGTTATCTCAGTGCATGCAATGCTTAGACAATACATATAGTATACATGTCAATTTTACATCAAAGCACTTACTGCAAACCGAATGGAAACACCTTAGGTTAACTTCCACATGATTCTGAGATGGCTGAAAGTTGTTTCATACCTGTGCACATAAAGACAAAAAAGTTCATTTCTCAGTGAATAGCATGCTTGGACATAAAAGTAGTGTACATTTCAATTGTACTCAAAAGTTCTGACTGTAAACCTAATAGAAACACCTTTGGTTAACTTCCCACATGAGTATGAGTAGGTTGAAAGTTGTTTCATGCCTCTGTTCATCAAGACAAAAAAGTTACTTTCTCAGTGCGTACGATGTTCCGACATTAAGATGGTATAAATTTCAATTTTCCAACAAAGTGCAGAGTGCCGACCACATGGATACATATTAAGTTAACTTCCCACATGTTTCTGAGCTGTTTGAAAGTTGTCTCATGGCTCTACACATCAGCACAAAAGAGTTGTTAACTCAGGGCATACAACAGTTCGATAATACAAATAGTATACATTTCAATTTTCACCAAAGCACATGCTGCAAACCTAATGGAAACAACTTAAGTTAACTTCCCACATGTTTCTGAGTTGTTTGAAAGTTGTATCATGGCTCTGAACATCAAGACAAAAAAGTTGTTTTCTCAGTGCATACAATGCTTTTACAATACAAATAGTATACATTTCATTTTACACCAAAGCACTTCCTGCAAACCTAAAGGAAACACCTTAGGTTAACTTCCCACATGATTCTGAGTTGTTTGAAAGTTGTATTATCGCTCTGAACATCAAGACAAAAAAGTTGTTTTCTCAGTGAATAGAATGCTTTGACATAAATGTAGTATACATTTCAAATGTACTCAAAAGTCCTGACTGCAAACCTAATGGAAACACCTTAGGTTAACTTCCCACATGTTTATGAGTAGTTTGAAAGTTGTTTCATGGCTGTACACATCAACACAAAAAAGTTGTTCTCTCAGTGCATGCAATGCTTAGACAATACATATAGTATACATGTCAATTTTACACCAAAGCACTTACTGCAAACCTAATGGAAACACCTTAAGTTAACTTCCACATGATTCTGAGATGGCTGAAAGTTGTTTCATACCTGTGCACATAAACACAAAAAAGTTGTTTTCTCAGTGCATACAACGCTTTTACAATACAAATAGCATACATTTCAATTTTACACCAAAGCACTTACTGCAAACCTAATGGAAACACCTTAGCTTTGCTTCCCACATGATTCTGAGATGTCTGAAAGTTGTTCATACCTGTGCACATAAAGACAAAAAAGTTGTTTTCTCAGTGAATAGAATGCATTGACATAAATGTAGTATAGATTTCAATTCTACTCAAAAGTCCTGACTGCAAACCTAATGGAAACACCTTAAGTTAACTTCCCACATGAGTATGAGTAGTTTTAAAGTTGTTTCATGCCTCTGTTCATCAAGACAAAAAAGTTACTTTCTCAGTGCATGCTATCTTCTGACATTAAGATGGTATACATTTCAATTTTCCAACAAAGTGCAGAGTGCAAACCAGATGGATACATATTAAGTTAACTTCCCACATGTTTCTGAGTTGTTTGAAAGTTGTATTATATGTCTGAACATCAAGACAATAATGTTGTTTTCTCAGTGCATACAATGCTTTTACAATACAAATGTTATACATTTCAAATTTACACCAAAGCACTCACTGCAAACCTAATGGAAACACATTAGGTTTGCTTCCCACATGATTCTGAGATGTCTGAAAGTTGTTCATTCCTGTGCACATAAAGACAAAAAAGTTGATTTCTCAGTGAATAGAATGCTTTGACATAAATGTAGTATAGATTTCAATTGTACTCAAAAGTCCTGACTGCAAACCTAATGGAAACACCTTAGGTTAACTTCCCACATGAGTATGAGTAGTTTTAAAGTTGTTTCATGCCTCTGTTCATCAAGACAAAAAAGTTACTTTCTCAGTGCATGCTATCTTCTGACATTAAGATGGTGTTCATTTCAATTTTCCAACAAAGTGCAGAGTGCAAACCAGATGTATACATATTAAGTTAACTTCCCACATGTTTCTGAGTTGTTTGAAAGTTGTATTATGGCTCTGAACATCAAGACAATTTAGTTGTTTTGTCAGCACATACAATGCTTTTACAAAACAAATAGTATACATTTCAATTTTACACCAAAGCACTTACTGCAAACCTAATCGAAACACCTTAGGTTAGCTGCCCACATGATTCTGAAATGTCTGAAAGTTGTTTCATACCTGTGCACATAAAGACAACAAAGTTGATTTCTCAGTGAATAGACTGCTTCGACATGAAAGTAGTATACATTTCAATTGTACTCAAAAGGTCTGACTGCAAACCTAATGGAAACACCTTTGGTTAACTTCCCACATGAGTATGAGTAGGTTGAAATTTGTTTCATGCCTCTGTTCATCAAGACAAAAAAGTTACTTTCACAGTGCATACTATGTTCTGACATTAAGATGGTATACATTTCAATTTTCCAACAAAGTGCTGAGTGCAAACCAGATGGATACATATTAAGTTAACTTCCCACATGTTTCTGAGCTGTTTGAAAGTTGTCTCATGGCTCTACACATCAGCACAAAAAAGTTGTTAACTCAGGGCATACAATGGTTCGATAATACAAATAGTATACATTTCAATTTTCACCAAAGTACATGCTGCAAACCTAATGGAAACAACTTAGGTTAACTTCCCACATGTTTCTGAGTTGTTTGAAAGTTGTACTATGGCTCTGAACATCAACACAAAAAAGTTGTTTTCTCAGTGCATACAAAGGTTTTACAATACAAATAGTATACATTTCAATTGTACTCGAAAGTCCTGATTGCAAACCTAATGGAAACACCTTAGGTTAACTTCCCACATGATTATGAGCAGTTTGAAAGTTGTTTTATGGCTGTACACATCAACAGAAAAAAGTTGTTATCTCAGTGCATGCACTGCTTAGACAATACAATTAGTATACATTTCAATTTTACACCAAAGCACTTACTGCAAACCTAATGGAAACACCTTAGGTTAACTTCCCACATGTTTATGAGTAGTTTGAAAGTTGTTTCATGGCTGTACACATCAACACAAAAAAGTTGTTATCTCAGTGCATGCAATGCTTAGACAATACATATAGTATACATGTCAGTTTTACATCAAAGCACTTACTGCAAACCTAATGGAAACACCTTAGCTTAACTTCCACATGATTCTGAGATGGCTGAAAGTTGTTTCATACCTGTGCACATAAGGACAAAAAAGTTGATTTCTCAGTGAATAGCATGCTTGGACATAAAAGTAGTATACATTTCAATTGTACTCAAAAGTTATGACTGCAAACCTAATGGAAACACCTTTGGTTTACTTCCCACATGAGTATGAGTAGGTTGAAAGTTGTTTCATGCCTCTGTTCATCAAGACAAAAAAGTTACCTTCTCAGTGAATATGATGTTCCGACATTAAGATGGTATACATTTCAATTTTCCAACAAAGTGCAGAGTGCCGACCACATGGATACGTATTAAGTTAACTTCCCACATGTTTCTGAGCTGTTTGAAAGTTGTCTCATGGCTCTACACATCAGCACAAAAGAGTTGTTAACTCAGGGCATACAATGGTTCGATAATACAAATAGTATACATTTCAATTTTCACCAAAGTACATGCTGAAAACCTAATGGAAACAACTTAGGTTAACTTCCCACATGAGTATGAGTACTTTTAAAGTTGTTTCATGCCTCTGTTCATCAAGACAAAAAAGTTACTTTCTCAGTGCATGCTATCTTCTGACATTAAGATGGTATACATTTCAATTTTCCAACAAAGTGCAGAGTGCAAACCAGATGGATACATATTAAGTTAACTTCCCACATGTTTCTGAGTTGTTTGAAAGTTGTATTATGGCTCTGAACATGAAGACAATAAAGTTGTTTTCTCAGTGCATACAATGCTTTTACAAAACAAATAGTATACATTTCAATTTTACACCAAAGCACTTACTGCAAACCTAATGGAAACAACCTGGGTTAACTTCCCACATGATTCTGAAATGTCTGAAAGTTGTTTCATACCAGTGCACATAAAGACAAAAAAGTTGATTTCTCAGTGAATAGAATGCTTTGACATAAATGTAGTATACATTTCAATTGTACTCAAAAGTCCTGACTGCAAACCTAATGGAAACACCTTAGGTGAACTTCCCACATGTTTATGAGTAGCTTGAAAGTTGTTTCATGGCTGTACACATCAACACAAAGAAGTTGTTATCTCAGTGCATGCAATGCTCAGACAACACAAATAGCATACATCTCAATTTTCCACCAAAGCACTTACTGCAAACCTAATGGAAACACCTTAGTTTAACTTCCACATGATTCTGAGATGGCTGAAAGTTGTTTCATACCTGTGCACATAACGACAAAAAAGTTGATTTCTCAGTGAATAGAATGCTTTGACATAAAAGTAGTATACATTTCAATTGTACTCAAAAGTTCTGACTGCAAACCTAATGGTAACACCTTTGGTTAACTTCCCACATGAGTATGAGTAGGTTGAAAGTTGTTTCATCCCTCTGTTCATCAAGACAAAAAAGTTACTTTCTCAGTGCATACGATGTTCCGACATTAAGATGGTATACATTTCAATTTTCCAACAAAGTGCAGAGTGCCGACCACATGGATACGTATTAAGTTAACTTCCCACATGATTATGAGCAGTTTGAAAGTTGTTTTATGGCTGTACACATCAACACAAAAAAGTTGTTATCTCAGTGCATGCACTGCTTAGACAATACAATTAGTAGTATACATTTCAATTTTACACCAAAGCACTTACTGCAAACCTAAAGGAAACACCTTAGGTTAACTTCCCACATGATTCTGAGTTGTTTGAAAGTTGTATTATCGCTCTGAACATCAAGACAAAAAAGTTGTTTTCTCAGTGAATAGAATGCTTTGACATAAATGTAGTATACATTTCAAATGTACTCAAAAGTCCTGACTGCAAACCTAATGGAAACACCTTAGGTTAACTTCCCACATGTTTATGAGTAGTTTGAAAGTTGTTTCATGGCTGTACACATCAACACAAAAAAGTTGTTATCTCAGTGCATGCAATGCTTAGACAATACATATAGTATACATGTCAATTTTACACCAAAGCACTTACTGCAAACCTAATGGAAACACCTTAAGTTAACTTCCACATGATTCTGAGATGGCTGAAAGTTGTTTCATACCTGTGCACATAAACACAAAAAAGTTGTTTTCTCAGTGCATACAACGCTTTTACAATACAAATAGCATACATTTCAATTTTACACCAAAGCACTTACTGCAAACCTAATGGAAACACCTTAGCTTTGCTTCCCACATGATTCTGAGATGTCTGAAAGTTGTTCATACCTGTGCACATAAAGACAAAAAAGTTGTTTTCTCAGTGAATAGAATGCATTGACATAAATGTAGTATAGATTTCAATTCTACTCAAAAGTCCTGACTGCAAACCTAATGGAAACACCTTAAGTTAACGTCCCACATGAGTATGAGTAGTTTTAAAGTTGTTTCATGCCTCTGTTCATCAGGACAAAAAAGTTACTTTCTCAGTGCATGCTATCTTCTGACATTAAGATGGTATACATTTCAATTTTCCAACAAAGTGCAGAGTGCAAACCAGATGGATACATATTAAGTTAACTTCCCACATGTTTCTGAGTTGTTTGAAAGTTGTATTATATGTCTGAACATCAAGACAATAATGTTGTTTTCTCAGTGCATACAATGCTTTTACAAAAGAAATAGTATACATTTCAATTTTACACCAAAGCACTTACTGCAAACCCAATCGAAACACCTTAGGTTAGCTGCCCACATGATTCTGAAATGTCTGAAAGTTGTTTCATACCTGTGCACATAAAGACAACAAAGTTGATTTCTCAGTGAATAGACTGCTTCGACATGAAAGTAGTATATATTTCAATTGTACTCAAAAGGTCTGACTGCAAACCTAATGGAAACACTTTTGGTTAACTTCCCACATGAGTATGAGTAGGTTGAAATTTGTTTCATGCCTCTGTTCATCAAGACAAAAAAGTTACTTTCACAGTGCATACTATCTTCTGACATTAAGATGGTATACATTTCAATTTTCCAACAAAGTGCTGAGTGCAAACCAGATGGATACATATTAAGTTAACTTCCCACATGTTTCTGAGCTGTTTGAAAGTTGTCTCATGGCTCTACACATCAGCACAAAAAAGTTGTTAACTCAGGGCATACAATGGTTCGATAATACAAATAGTATACATTTCAATTTTCACCAAAGTACATGCTGCAAACCTAATGGAAACAACTTAGGTTAACTTCCCACATGTTTCTGAGTTGTTTGAAAGTTGTGTTATGGCTCTGAACATCAAGACAAAAAAGTTGTTTTCTCAGTGCATACAATGCTTAGACAATACAAATGTTATACATTTCAAATTTACACCAAAGCACTCACTGCAAACCTAATGGAAACACATTAGGTTTGCTTCCCACATGATTCTGAGATGTCTGAAAGTTGTTCATTCCTGTGCACATAAAGACAAAAAAGTTGATTTCTCAGTGAATAGAATGCTTTGACATAAATGTAGTATAGATTTCAATTGTACTCAAAAGTCCTGACTGCAAACCTAATGGAAACACCTTAGGTTAACTTCCCACATGAGTATGAGTAGTTTTAAAGTTGTTTCATGCCTCTGTTCATCAAGACAAAAAAGTTACTTTCTCAGTGCATGCTATCTTCTGACATTAAGATGGTGTTCATTTCAATTTTCCAACAAAGTGCAGAGTGCAAACCAGATGTATACATATTAAGTTAACTTCCCACATGTTTCTGAGTTGTTTGAAAGTTGTATTATGGCTCTGAACATCAAGACAATTTAGTTGTTTTGTCAGCACATACAATGCTTTTACAAAACAAATAGTATACATTTCAATTTTACACCAAAGCACTTACTGCAAACCTAATCGAAACACCTTAGGTTAGCTGCCCACATGATTCTGAAATGTCTGAAAGTTGTTTCATACCTGTGCACATAAAGACAACAAAGTTGATTTCTCAGGGAATAGACTGCTTCGACATGAAAGTACTCATTAAGTTAACTTCCCACATGTTTCTGAGCTGTTTGAAAGTTGTCTCATGGCTCTACACATCAGCACAAAAAAGTTGTTATCTCAGGGCATACAATGGTTCGATAATACAAATAGTATACATTTCAATTTTCACCAAAGTACATGCTGCAAACCTAATGGAAACAACTTAGGTTAACTTCCCACATGTTTCTGAGTTGTTTGAAAGTTGTACTATGGCTCTGAACATCAACACAAAAAAGTTGTTTTCTCAGTGCATACAAAGGTTTTACAATACAAATAGTATACATTTCAATTGTACTCGAAAGTCCTGATTGCAAACCTAATGGAAACACCTTAGGTTAACTTCCCACATGATTATGAGCAGTTTGAAAGTTGTTTTATGGCTGTACACATCAACAGAAAAAAGTTGTTATCTCAGTGCATGCACTGCTTAGACAATACAATTAGTATACATGTCAGTTTTACATCAAAGCACTTACTGCAAACCTAATGGAAACACCTTAGCTTAACTTCCACATGATTCTGAGATGGCTGAAAGTTGTTTCATACCTGTGCACATAAGGACAAAAAAGTTGATTTCTCAGTGAATAGCATGCTTGGACATAAAAGTAGTATACATTTCAATTGTACTCAAAAGTTATGACTGCAAACCTAATGGAAACACCTTTGGTTTACTTCCCACATGAGTATGAGTAGGTTGAAAGTTGTTTCATGCCTCTGTTCATCAAGACAAAAAAGTTACTTTCTCAGTGAATATGATGTTCCGACATTAAGATGGTATACATTTCAATTTTCCAACAAAGTGCAGAGTGCCGACCACATGGATACGTATTAAGTTAACTTCCCACATGTTTCTGAGCTGTTTGAAAGTTGTCTCATGGCTCTACACATCAGCACAAAAGAGTTGTTAACTCAGGGCATACAATGGTTCGATAATACAAATAGTATACATTTCAATTTTCACCAAAGTACATGCTGAAAACCTAATGGAAACAACTTAGGTTAACTTCCCACATGAGTATGAGTAGTTTTAAAGTTGTTTCATGCCTCTGTTCATCAAGACAAAAAAGTTACTTTCTCAGTGCATGCTATCTTCTGACATTAAGATGGTATACATTTCAATTTTCCAACAAAGTGCAGAGTGCAAACCAGATGGATACATATTAAGTTAACTTCCCACATGTTTCTGAGTTGTTTGAAAGTTGTATTATGGCTCTGAACATGAAGACAATAAAGTTGTTTTCTCAGTGCATACAATGCTTTTACAAAACAAATAGTATACATTTCAATTTTACACCAAAGCACTTACTGCAAACCTAATGGAAACAACCTGGGTTAACTTCCCACATGATTCTGAAATGTCTGAAAGTTGTTTCATACCAGTGCACATAAAGACAAAAAAGTTGATTTCTCAGTGAATAGAATGCTTTGACATAAATGTAGTATACATTTCAATTGTACTCAAAAGTCCTGACTGCAAACCTAATGGAAACACCTTAGGTGAACTTCCCACATGTTTATGAGTAGCTTGAAAGTTGTTTCATGGCTGTACACATCAACACAAAGAAGTTGTTATCTCAGTGCATGCAATGCTCAGACAACACAAATAGCATACATCTCAATTTTCCACCAAAGCACTTACTGCAAACCTAATGGAAACACCTTAGTTTAACTTCCACATGATTCTGAGATGGCTGAAAGTTGTTTCATACCTGTGCACATAACGACAAAAAAGTTGATTTCTCAGTGAATAGAATGCTTTGACATAAAAGTAGTATACATTTCAATTGTACTCAAAAGTTCTGACTGCAAACCTAATGCAAACACCTTTGGTTAACTTCCCACATGAGTATGAGTAGGTTGAAAGTTGTTTCATCCCTCTGTTCATCAAGACAAAAAAGTTACTTTCTCAGTGCATACGATGTTCCGACATTAAGATGGTATACATTTCAATTTTCCAACAAAGTGCAGAGTGCCGACCACATGGATACGTATTAAGTTAACTTCCCACATGATTATGAGCAGTTTGAAAGTTGTTTTATGGCTGTACACATCAACACAAAAAAGTTGTTATCTCAGTGCATGCACTGCTTAGACAATACAATTAGTAGTATACATTTCAATTTTACACCAAAGCACTTACTGCAAACCTAAAGGAAACACCTTAGGTTAACCTCCCACATGATTCTGAGTTGTTTGAAAGTTGTATTATCGCTCTGAACATCAAGACAAAAAAGTTGTTTTCTCAGTGAATAGAATGCTTTGACATAAATGTAGTATACATTTCAAATGTACTCAAAAGTCCTGACTGCAAACCTAATGGAAACACCTTAGGTTAACTTCCCACATGTTTATGAGTAGTTTGAAAGTTGTTTCATGGCTGTACACATCAACACAAAAAAGTTGTTATCTCAGTGCATGCAATGCTTAGACAATACATATAGTATACATGTCAATTTTACACCAAAGCACTTACTGCAAACCTAATGGAAACACCTTAAGTTAACTTCCACATGATTCTGAGATGGCTGAAAGTTGTTTCATACCTGTGCACATAAACACAAAAAAGTTGTTTTCTCAGTGCATACAACGCTTTTACAATACAAATAGCATACATTTCAATTTTACACCAAAGCACTTACTGCAAACCTAATGGAAACACCTTAGCTTTGCTTCCCACATGATTCTGAGATGTCTGAAAGTTGTTCATACCTGTGCACATAAAGACAAAAAAGTTGTTTTCTCAGTGAATAGAATGCATTGACATAAATGTAGTATAGATTTCAATTCTACTCAAAAGTCCTGACTGCAAACCTAATGGAAACACCTTAAGTTAACTTCCCACATGAGTATGAGTAGTTTTAAAGTTGTTTCATGCCTCTGTTCATCAGGACAAAAAAGTTACTTTCTCAGTGCATGCTATCTTCTGACATTAAGATGGTATACATTTCAATTTTCCAACAAAGTGCAGAGTGCAAACCAGATGGATACATATTAAGTTAACTTCCCACATGTTTCTGAGTTGTTTGAAAGTTGTATTATATGTCTGAACATCAAGACAATAATGTTGTTTTCTCAGTGCATACAATGCTTTTACAAAAGAAATAGTATACATTTCAATTTTACACCAAAGCACTTACTGCAAACCCAATCGAAACACCTTAGGTTAGCTGCCCACATGATTCTGAAATGTCTGAAAGTTGTTTCATACCTGTGCACATAAAGACAACAAAGTTGATTTCTCAGTGAATAGACTGCTTCGACATGAAAGTAGTATATATTTCAATTGTACTCAAAAGGTCTGACTGCAAACCTAATGGAAACACTTTTGGTTAACTTCCCACATGAGTATGAGTAGGTTGAAATTTGTTTCATGCCTCTGTTCATCAAGACAAAAAAGTTACTTTCACAGTGCATACTATCTTCTGACATTAAGATGGTATACATTTCAATTTTCCAACAAAGTGCTGAGTGCAAACCAGATGGATACATATTAAGTTAACTTCCCACATGTTTCTGAGCTGTTTGAAAGTTGTCTCATGGCTCTACACATCAGCACAAAAAAGTTGTTAACTCAGGGCATACAATGGTTCGATAATACAAATAGTATACATTTCAATTTTCACCAAAGTACATGCTGCAAACCTAATGGAAACAACTTAGGTTAACTTCCCACATGTTTCTGAGTTGTTTGAAAGTTGTGTTATGGCTCTGAACATCAAGACAAAAAAGTTGTTTTCTCAGTGCATACAATGCTTAGACAATACAAATGTTATACATTTCAAATTTACACCAAAGCACTCACTGCAAACCTAATGGAAACACATTAGGTTTGCTTCCCACATGATTCTGAGATGTCTGAAAGTTGTTCATTCCTGTGCACATAAAGACAAAAAAGTTGATTTCTCAGTGAATAGAATGCTTTGACATAAATGTAGTATAGATTTCAATTGTACTCAAAAGTCCTGACTGCAAACCTAATGGAAACACCTTAGGTTAACTTCCCACATGAGTATGAGTAGTTTTAAAGTTGTTTCATGCCTCTGTTCATCAAGACAAAAAAGTTACTTTCTCAGTGCATGCTATCTTCTGACATTAAGATGGTGTTCATTTCAATTTTCCAACAAAGTGCAGAGTGCAAACCAGATGTATACATATTAAGTTAACTTCCCACATGTTTCTGAGTTGTTTGAAAGTTGTATTATGGCTCTGAACATCAAGACAATTTAGTTGTTTTGTCAGCACATACAATGCTTTTACAAAACAAATAGTATACATTTCAATTTTACACCAAAGCACTTACTGCAAACCTAATCGAAACACCTTAGGTTAGCTGCCCACATGATTCTGAAATGTCTGAAAGTTGTTTCATACCTGTGCACATAAAGACAACAAAGTTGATTTCTCAGGGAATAGACTGCTTCGACATGAAAGTACTCATTAAGTTAACTTCCCACATGTTTCTGAGCTGTTTGAAAGTTGTCTCATGGCTCTACACATCAGCACAAAAAAGTTGTTATCTCAGGGCATACAATGGTTCGATAATACAAATAGTATACATTTCAATTTTCACCAAAGTACATGCTGCAAACCTAATGGAAACAACTTAGGTTAACTTCCCACATGTTTCTGAGTTGTTTGAAAGTTGTACTATGGCTCTGAACATCAACACAAAAAAGTTGTTTTCTCAGTGCATACAAAGGTTTTACAATACAAATAGTATACATTTCAATTGTACTCGAAAGTCCTGATTGCAAACCTAATGGAAACACCTTAGGTTAACTTCCCACATGATTATGAGCAGTTTGAAAGTTGTTTTATGGCTGTACACATCAACAGAAAAAAGTTGTTATCTCAGTGCATGCACTGCTTAGACAATACAATTAGTATACATGTCAGTTTTACATCAAAGCACTTACTGCAAACCTAATGGAAACACCTTAGCTTAACTTCCACATGATTCTGAGATGGCTGAAAGTTGTTTCATACCTGTGCACATAAGGACAAAAAAGTTGATTTCTCAGTGAATAGCATGCTTGGACATAAAAGTAGTATACATTTCAATTGTACTCAAAAGTTATGACTGCAAACCTAATGGAAACACCTTTGGTTTACTTCCCACATGAGTATGAGTAGGTTGAAAGTTGTTTCATGCCTCTGTTCATCAAGACAAAAAAGTTACTTTCTCAGTGAATATGATGTTCCGACATTAAGATGGTATACATTTCAATTTTCCAACAAAGTGCAGAGTGCCGACCACATGGATACGTATTAAGTTAACTTCCCACATGTTTCTGAGCTGTTTGAAAGTTGTCTCATGGCTCTACACATCAGCACAAAAGAGTTGTTAACTCAGGGCATACAATGGTTCGATAATACAAATAGTATACATTTCAATTTTCACCAAAGTACATGCTGAAAACCTAATGGAAACAACTTAGGTTAACTTCCCACATGAGTATGAGTAGTTTTAAAGTTGTTTCATGCCTCTGTTCATCAAGACAAAAAAGTTACTTTCTCAGTGCATGCTATCTTCTGACATTAAGATGGTATACATTTCAATTTTCCAACAAAGTGCAGAGTGCAAACCAGATGGATACATATTAAGTTAACTTCCCACATGTTTCTGAGTTGTTTGAAAGTTGTATTATGGCTCTGAACATGAAGACAATAAAGTTGTTTTCTCAGTGCATACAATGCTTTTACAAAACAAATAGTATACATTTCAATTTTACACCAAAGCACTTACTGCAAACCTAATGGAAACAACCTGGGTTAACTTCCCACATGATTCTGAAATGTCTGAAAGTTGTTTCATACCAGTGCACATAAAGACAAAAAAGTTGATTTCTCAGTGAATAGAATGCTTTGACATAAATGTAGTATACATTTCAATTGTACTCAAAAGTCCTGACTGCAAACCTAATGGAAACACCTTAGGTGAACTTCCCACATGTTTATGAGTAGCTTGAAAGTTGTTTCATGGCTGTACACATCAACACAAAGAAGTTGTTATCTCAGTGCATGCAATGCTCAGACAACACAAATAGCATACATCTCAATTTTCCACCAAAGCACTTACTGCAAACCTAATGGAAACACCTTAGTTTAACTTCCACATGATTCTGAGATGGCTGAAAGTTGTTTCATACCTGTGCACATAACGACAAAAAAGTTGATTTCTCAGTGAATAGAATGCTTTGACATAAAAGTAGTATACATTTCAATTGTACTCAAAAGTTCTGACTGCAAACCTAATGCAAACACCTTTGGTTAACTTCCCACATGAGTATGAGTAGGTTGAAAGTTGTTTCATCCCTCTGTTCATCAAGACAAAAAAGTTACTTTCTCAGTGCATACGATGTTCCGACATTAAGATGGTATACATTTCAATTTTCCAACAAAGTGCAGAGTGCCGACCACATGGATACGTATTAAGTTAACTTCCCACATGATTATGAGCAGTTTGAAAGTTGTTTTATGGCTGTACACATCAACACAAAATAGTTGTTATCTCAGTGCATGCACTGCTTAGACAATACAATTAGTAGTATACATTTCAATTTTACACCAAAGCACTTACTGCAAACCTAAAGGAAACACCTTAGGTTAACTTCCCACATGATTCTGAGTTGTTTGAAAGTTGTATTATCGCTCTGAACATCAAGACAAAAAAGTTGTTTTCTCAGTGAATAGAATGCTTTGACATAAATGTAGTATACATTTCAAATGTACTCAAAAGTCCTGACTGCAAACCTAATGGAAACACCTTAGGTTAACTTCCCACATGTTTATGAGTAGTTTGAAAGTTGTTTCATGGCTGTACACATCAACACAAAAAAGTTGTTATCTCAGTGCATGCAATGCTTAGACAATACATATAGTATACATGTCAATTTTACACCAAAGCACTTACTGCAAACCTAATGGAAACACCTTAAGTTAACTTCCACATGATTCTGAGATGGCTGAAAGTTGTTTCATACCTGTGCACATAAACACAAAAAAGTTGTTTTCTCAGTGCATACAACGCTTTTACAATACAAATAGCATACATTTCAATTTTACACCAAAGCACTTACTGCAAACCTAATGGAAACACCTTAGCTTTGCTTCCCACATGATTCTGAGATGTCTGAAAGTTGTTCATACCTGTGCACATAAAGACAAAAAAGTTGTTTTCTCAGTGAATAGAATGCATTGACATAAATGTAGTATAGATTTCAATTCTACTCAAAAGTCCTGACTGCAAACCTAATGGAAACACCTTAAGTTAACTTCCCACATGAGTATGAGTAGTTTTAAAGTTGTTTCATGCCTCTGTTCATCAAGACAAAAAAGTTACTTTCTCAGTGCATGCTATCTTCTGACATTAAGATGGTATACATTTCAATTTTCCAACAAAGTGCAGAGTGCAAACCAGATGGATACATATTAAGTTAACTTCCCACATGTTTCAGAGTTGTTTGAAAGTTGTATTATGGCTCTGAACATCAAGACAATAAAGTTGTTTTCTCAGTGCATACAATGCTTTTACAAAACAAATAGTATACATTTCAATTTTACACCAAAGCACATGCTGCAAACCTAATGGAAACAACCTAGGTTAACTTCCCAAATGTTTCTGAGTTGTTTGAAAGTTGTATTATGGCTCTGAACATCAAGAGAAAAAAGTTGTTTTCTCAGTGCATACTATGCTTTTACAATACAAATAGTATACATTTCAATTGTACTCAGAAGTTCTCACTGCAAATCTAATGAAAACATCTTTGGTTAACTTCCCACATGAATATGAGTAGGTTGAAAGTTGTTTCATGCCTCTGTTCATCAAGACAAAAAAGTTACTTTCTCAGTGCATACTATGTTCTGACATTAAGATGGTATACATTTCAATTTTCCAACGAAGTGCAGAGTGCAAGCCAGATGGGTGCCTTTTAAGTTAACTTACCTCATATTTCTGAGTTCTTTGAAAGTTGTCTCATGGCTCTGCACATCAAGACAAAAAAGTTGTTTTCTCACTACATACAAAGCTTGACAAATCAAGTAGTATACATTGCAATTTTACACCAAAGCACTTACTGCAAACCTAATGGAAACACCTTTGGTTAACTTCCCACATGATTCTGAGATGTCTGAAAGTTGTTTCATACCTGTGCACATAAAGACAAAAAAGTTGATTTCTCAGTGAATAGAATGCTTTGACATAAACGTAGTAGACATTTCAATTGTACGCAAAAGTCCTAACTGCAAACTTAATGAAAACACCTTAGGTTAACTTCCCACATGTTTATGAGCTGTTTGAAAGTTGTCTCATGGCTCTACACATCAACACAAAAAAGTTGCTAACTCAGGGCATACAATGGTAAGATAATACAAATAGTATACATTTCAATTTTACACCAAAGCACTTACTGCAAACCTAATGGAAACACCTTAGGTTAACTTCCCACATGATTCTGAGATGTCTGAAAGTTGTTTCATACCAGTGCACATAAAGGCAAAAAAGTTGATTTCTCAGTGAATAGAATGCTTTGAAATAAATGTAGTATACATTTCAATTGTACTCAAAAGTCCTGACTGCAAACCTAACGGAAACACCTTAGGTGAACTTCCCACGTTTATGAGTAGCTTGAAAGTTGTTTCATGGCTGTACACATCAACACAAAAAAGTTGTTATCTCAGTGCATGCAATGCTGAGACAACACAAATAGCATACATCTCAATTTTACACCAAAGCACTTACTGCAAACCTAATGGAAACACCTTAGGTTAACTTCCCACATGATTCTGAGATGTCTGAAAGTTGTTTCATACCTGTGCACATAAAGATAAAAAAGTTGATTTCTCAGTGCATACTATGCTTTTACAATACAAATAGTATACATTTCAATTGTACTCAAAAGTCCTGACTGCAAGCCTAATGGAAACACCTTAGGTTAACTTCCCACATGATTCTGAGATGTCTGAAAGTTGTTTCATACCTGTGCACATAAAGACAAAAAAGTTGATTTCTCAGTGCATACTATGCTTTTACAATACAAATAGTATACATTTCAATTGTACTCAAAAGTCCTGACTGCAAGCCGAATGGAAACACCTTAGGTTTACTTCCCACATGTTTATGAGTAGTTTGAAAGTTGTTTCATAGCTCTGTTCATCAAGACAAATAAGTTACTTTCTCAGTGCATACTATGTTCTGACATTAAGATGGTATACATTTCAATTTTCCAACAAAGTGCAGAGTGCAAACCAGATGGATAAATTTTAAGTTAACTTCCCACATGTTTTTGAGTTCTTTGAAAGTTGTCTCATGGCTCTGCACATCAAGACAAAAAGTTGTTTTCTCAGTGCATACAAAGCTTTGACAATACAAGTAGTATACATTTCAATTTTACACCAAAACACTTACTGCAAACCTAATGGAAAAAACCTGGGTTAACTTCCCACATGATTCTGAGATGTCTGAAAGTTGCTTCATACTAGTGCACATAAAGACAAAAAAGTTGATTTCTCAGTGAATAGAATGCTTTGACATAAATGTAGTATACATTTCAATTGTACTCAGAAGTCCTGACTGCAAACCTAACGGAAACACCTTAGGTGAACTTCCCACGTTTATGAGTAGCTTGAAAGTTGTTTCATGGCTGTACACATCAACAAAAAAAAGTTGTTATCTCAGTGCATGCAATGCTGAGACAACGCAAATAGCATACATCTCAATTTTACACCAAAGCACTTACTGCAAACCTAATGGAAACACCTTAGGTTAACTTCCCACATGATTCAAAGATGTCTGAAAGTTGTTTCATACCTGTGCACATAAAGACAAAAAAGTTGATTTCTCAGTGAATAGAATGCTTTGACATAAATGTAGTATACATTTCAATTGTACTCAAAAGTCCTGACTGCAAACCTAATGGAAAAACCTTAGGTTAACTTCCCACATGAGTATGAGTAAGTTGAAAGTTGTTTCATGCCACTGTTTATCAAGACAAAAAAGTTACTTTCTCAGTGCATACTATCTTCTGACGTTAAGATGGTATACATTTCAATTTTCCAACAAAGTGCAGAGTGCAAACCAGATGGATACATATTAAGTTAACTTCCCACATGTTTCTGAGCTGTTTGAAAGTTGTCTGATGGCTCTACACATCCACACAAAAAAGTTGTTAACTCAGGGCATTCAATGGTTAGATAATACAAATAGTATACATTTCAATTTTACACCAAAGTACATGCTGCAAACCTAATGGAAACAACGTAGGTTAACTTCCCAAATGTTTCTGCGTTCTTTGAAAGCTGTATTATGGCTCTGAACATCAAGACAAAAAAGTTGTTTTCTCAGTGAATACAATGCTTTGACATAAATGTAGTATACATTTCAATTGTACTCAAAAGTCCTGACTGCAAACCTAATGGAAACACCTCAGGTTAACTTGCCACATGTTTATGAGTAGTTTGAAATTTGTTTCATGGCTGTACACATCAACACAAAAAAGTTGTTATGTCAGTGCATGCAATACTTACACAATACAAATAGAATACATTTCAAATT
Source organism: Mobula birostris (assembly GCF_030028105.1). Lineage (NCBI taxonomy): Eukaryota > Metazoa > Chordata > Chondrichthyes > Myliobatiformes > Myliobatidae > Mobula > Mobula birostris. Next base: position 64,730,923 of record NC_092391.1, read on the forward strand.
TACACCAAAGTACATGCTGCATACCTAATGGAAACAACTTAGGTTAACTTCCCACATGTTTCTGAGTTGTTTGAAAGTTGTATTATGGCTCTGAACATCAAGACAAAAAAGTTGTTTTCTCAGTGCATACAATGGTTTTACAATACAAATAGTATACATTTCAATTGTACTCAAAAGTCCTGATTGCAAACCTAATGGAAACACCTTAGGTTAACTTCCCACATCATTATGAGCAGTTTGAATGTTGTTTTATGGCTGTACACATCAACACAAAAAAGTTGTTATCTCAGTGCATGCACTGCTTAGACAATACAATTAGTATACATTTCAATTTTACACCAAAGCACTTACTGCAAACCTAAAGGAAACACCTTAGGTTAACATCCCACATGATTCTGAGTTGTTTGAAAGTTGTATTATCGCTCTGAACATCAAGACAAAAAAGTTGTTTTCTCAGTGAATAGAATGCTTTGACATAAATGTAGTATTCATTTCAATTGTACTCAAAAGTCCTGACTGCAAAGTAATGGAAACACCTTAGGTTAACTTCCCACATGTTTATGAGTAGTTTGAAAGTTGTTTCATGGCTGTACACATCAACACAAAAAAGTTGTTATCTCAGTGCATGCAATACTTAGACAATACATATAGTATACATGTCAATGTTACACCAAAGCACTTACTGCAAACCTAATGGAAACACCTTAGGTTAACTTCCACATGATTCTGAGATGGCTGAAAGTTGTTTCATACCTGTGCACATAAAGACAAAAAAGTTGAATTCTCTGTGAATAGAATGCTTTGACATAAAAGTAGTATACATTTCAATTTTACCCAAAAGTTCTGACTGCAAACCTAATGGAAACACCTTTGGTTAACTTCCCACATGAGTATGAGTAGGTTGAAAGTTGTTTCATGCCTCTGTTCATCAAGACAAAAAAGTTACTTTCTCAGTGCATACGAAGTTCCGACATTAAGATGGTATACATTTCAATTTTCCAACAAAGTGCAGAGTGCCGACCACATGGATACATATTAAGTTAACTTCCCACATGTTTCTGAGCTGTTTGAAAGTTGTCTCATGGCTCTACACATCAGCACAAAAAAGTTGTTAACTCAGGGCATACAATGGTTCGATAATACAAATAGTATACATTTCAATTTTCACCAAAGTACATGCTGCAAACCTAATGGAAACAACTTAGGTTAACTTCCCACATGTTTCTGAGTTGTTTGAAAGTTGTGTTATGGCTCTGAACATCAAGACAAAAAAGTTGTTTTCTCAGTGCATACAATGCTTAGACAATACAAATGTTATACATTTCAAATTTACACCAAAGCACTCACTGCAAACCTAATGGAAACACATTAGGTTTGCTTCCCACATGATTCTGAGATGTCTGAAAGTTGTTCATTCCTGTGCACATAAAGACAAAAAAGTTGATTTCTCAGTGAATAGAATGCTTTGACATAAATGTAGTATGGATTTCAATTGTACTCAAAAGTCCTGACTGCAAACCTAATGGAAACACCTTAGGTTAACTTCCCACATGAGTATGAGTAGTTTTAAAGTTGTTTCATGCCTCTGTTCATCAAGACAAAAAAGTTACTTTCTCAGTGCATGCTATCTTCTGACATTAAGATGGTGTTCATTTCAATTTTCCAACAAAGTGCAGAGTGCAAACCAGATGTATACATATTAAGTTAATTTCCCACATGTTTCTGAGTTGTTTGAAAGTTGTATTATGGCTCTGAACATCAAGACAATTTAGTTGTTTTGTCAGCACATACAATGCTTTTACAAAACAAATAGTATACATTTCAATTTTACACCAAAGCACTTACTGCAAACCTAATCGAAACACCTTAGGTTAGCTGCCCACATGATTCTGAAATGTCTGAAAGTTGTTTCATACCTGTGCACATAAAGACAACAAAGTTGATTTCTCAGTGAATAGACTGCTTCGACATGAAAGTAGTATACATTTCAATTGTACTCAAAAGGTCTGACTGCAAACCTAATGGAAACACCTTTGGTTAACTTCCCACATGAGTATGAGTAGGTTGAAATTTGTTTCATGCCTCTGTTCATCAAGACAAAAAAGTTACTTTCACAGTGCATACTATGTTCTGACATTAAGATGGTATACATTTCAATTTTCCAACAAAGTGCTGAGTGCAAACCAGATGGATACATATTAAGTTAACTTCCCACATGTTTCTGAGCTGTTTGAAAGTTGTCTCATGGCTCTACACATCAGCACAAAAAAGTTGTTAACTCAGGGCATACAATGGTTCGATAATACAAATAGTATACATTTCAATTTTCACCAAACTACATGCTGCAAACCTAATGGAAACAACTTAGGTTAACTTCCCACATGTTTCTGAGTTGTTTGAAAGTTGTACTATGGCTCTGAACATCAACACAAAAAAGTTGTTTTCTCAGTGCATACAAAGGTTTTACAATACAAATAGTATACATTTCAATTGTACTCGAAAGTCCTGATTGCAAACCTAATGGAAACACCTTAGGTTAACTTCCCACATGATTATGAGCAGTTTGAAAGTTGTTTTATGGCTGTACACATCAACAGAAAAAAGTTGTTATCTCAGTGCATGCACTGCTTAGACAATACAATTAGTATACATTTCAATTTTACACCAAAGCACTTACTGCAAACCTAATGGAAACACCTTAGCTTAACTTCCACATGATTCTGAGATGGCTGAAAGTTGTTTCATACCTGTGCACATAAGGACAAAAAAGTTGATTTCTCAGTGAATAGCATGCTTGGACATAAAAGTAGTATACATTTCAATTGTACTCAAAAGTTATGACTGCAAACCTAATGGAAACACCTTTGGTTTACTTCCCACATGAGTATGAGTAGGTTGAAAGTTGTTTCATGCCTCTGTTCATCAAGACAAAAAAGTTACTTTCTCAGTGCATATGATGTTCCGACATTAAGATGGTATACATTTCAATTTTCCAACAAAGTGCAGAGTGCCGACCACATGGATACGTATTAAGTTAACTTCCCACATGTTTCTGAGCTGTTTGAAAGTTGTCTCATGGCTCTACACATCAGCACAAAAGAGTTGTTAACTCAGGGCATACAATGGTTCGATAATACAAATAGTATACATTTCAATTTTCACCAAAGTACATGCTGAAAACCTAATGGAAACAACTTAGGTTAACTTCCCACATGAGTATGAGTAGTTTTAAAGTTGTTTCATGCCTCTGTTCATCAAGACAAAAAAGTTACTTTCTCAGTGCATGCTATCTTCTGACATTAAGATGGTATACATTTCAATTTTCCAACAAAGTGCAGAGTGCAAACCAGATGGATACATATTAAGTTAACTTCCCACATGTTTCTGAGTTGTTTGAAAGTTGTATTATGGCTCTGAACATGAAGACAATAAAGTTGTTTTCTCAGTGCATACAATGCTTTTACAAAACAAATAGTATACATTTCAATTTTACACCAAAGCACTTACTGCAAACCTAATGGAAACAACCTGGGTTAACTTCCCACATGATTCTGAAATGTCTGAAAGTTGTTTCATACCAGTGCACATAAAGACAAAAAAGTTGATTTCTCAGTGAATAGAATGCTTTGACATAAATGTAGTATACATTTCAATTGTACTCAAAAGTCCTGACTGCAAACCTAATGGAAACACCTTAGGTGAACTTCCCACATGTTTATGAGTAGCTTGAAAGTTGTTTCATGGCTGTACACATCAACACAAAGAAGTTGTTATCTCAGTGCATGCAATGCTCAGACAACACAAATAGCATACATCTCAATTTTCCACCAAAGCACTTACTGCAAACCTAATGGAAACACCTTAGTTTAACTTCCACATGATTCTGAGATGGCTGAAAGTTGTTTCATACCTGTGCACATAACGACAAAAAAGTTGATTTCTCAGTGAATAGAATGCTTTGACATAAAAGTAGTATACATTTCAATTGTACTCAAAAGTTCTGACTGCAAACCTAATGGAAACACCTTTGGTTAACTTCCCACATGAGTATGAGTAGGTTGAAAGTTGTTTCATCCCTCTGTTCATCAAGACAAAAAAGTTACTTTCTCAGTGCATACGATGTTCCGACATTAAGATGGTATACATTTCAATTTTCCAACAAAGTGCAGAGTGCCGACCACATGGATACGTATTAAGTTAACTTCCCACATGATTATGAGCAGTTTGAAAGTTGTTTTATGGCTGTACACATCAACACAAAAAAGTTGTTATCTCAGTGCATGCACTGCTTAGACAATACAATTAGTAGTATACATTTCAATTTTACACCAAAGCACTTACTGCAAACCTAAAGGAAACACCTTAGGTTAACTTCCCACATGATTCTGAGTTGTTTGAAAGTTGTATTATCGCTCTGAACATCAAGACAAAAAAGTTGTTTTCTCAGTGAATAGAATGCTTTGACATAAATGTAGTATACATTTCAAATGTACTCAAAAGTCCTGACTGCAAACCTAATGGAAACACCTTAGGTTAACTTCCCACATGTTTATGAGTAGTTTGAAAGTTGTTTCATGGCTGTACACATCAACACAAAAAAGTTGTTATCTCAGTGCATGCAATGCTTAGACAATACATATAGTATACATGTCAATTTTACACCAAAGCACTTACTGCAAACCTAATGGAAACACCTTAAGTTAACTTCCACATGATTCTGAGATGGCTGAAAGTTGTTTCATACCTGTGCACATAAACACAAAAAAGTTGTTTTCTCAGTGCATACAACGCTTTTACAATACAAATAGCATACATTTCAATTTTACACCAAAGCACTTACTGCAAACCTAATGGAAACACCTTAGCTTTGCTTCCCACATGATTCTGAGATGTCTGAAAGTTGTTCATACCTGTGCACATAAAGACAAAAAAGTTGTTTTCTCAGTGAATAGAATGCATTGACATAAATGTAGTATAGATTTCAATTCTACTCAAAAGTCCTGACTGCAAACCTAATGGAAACACCTTAAGTTAACTTCCCACATGAGTATGAGTAGTTTTAAAGTTGTTTCATGCCTCTGTTCATCAAGACAAAAAAGTTACTTTCTCAGTGCATGCTATCTTCTGACATTAAGATGGTATACATTTCAATTTTCCAACAAAGTGCAGAGTGCAAACCAGATGGATACATATTAAGTTAACTTCCCACATGTTTCAGAGTTGTTTGAAAGTTGTATTATGGCTCTGAACATCAAGACAATAAAGTTGTTTTCTCAGTGCATACAATGCTTTTACAAAACAAATAGTATACATTTCAATTTTACACCAAAGCACATGCTGCAAACCTAATGGAAACAACCTAGGTTAACTTCCCAAATGTTTCTGAGTTGTTTGAAAGTTGTATTATGGCTCTGAACATCAAGAGAAAAAAGTTGTTTTCTCAGTGCATACTATGCTTTTACAATACAAATAGTATACATTTCAATTGTACTCAGAAGTTCTCACTGCAAATCTAATGAAAACACCTTTGGTTAACTTCCCACATGAATATGAGTAGGTTGAAAGTTGTTTCATGCCTCTGTTCATCAAGACAAAAAAGTTACTTTCTCAGTGCATACTATGTTCTGACATTAAGATGGTATACATTTCAATTTTCCAACGAAGTGCAGAGTGCAAGCCAGATGGGTGCCTTTTAAGTTAACTTACCTCATATTTCTGAGTTCTTTGAAAGTTGTCTCATGGCTCTGCACATCAAGACAAAAAAGTTGTTTTCTCACTACATACAAAGCTTGACAATACAAGTAGTATACATTGCAATTTTACACCAAAGCACTTACTGCAAACCTAATGGAAACACCTTTGGTTAACTTCCCACATGATTCTGAGATGTCTGAAAGTTGTTTCATACCAGTGCACATAAAGTCAAAAAAGTTGATTTCTCAGTGAATAGAATGCTTTGACATAAACGTAGTAGACATTTCAATTGTACGCAAAAGTCCTAACTGCAAACTTAATGAAAACACCTTAGGTTAACTTCCCACATGTTTATGAGCTGTTTGAAAGTTGTCTCATGGCTCTACACATCAACACAAAAAAGTTGCTAACTCAGGGCATACAATGGTAAGATAATACAAATAGTATACATTTCAATTTTACACCAAAGCACTTACTGCAAACCTAATGGAAACACCTTAGGTTAACTTCCCACATGATTCTGAGATGTCTGAAAGTTGTTTCATACCAGTGCACATAAAGGCAAAAAAGTTGATTTCTCAGTGAATAGAATGCTTTGAAATAAATGTAGTATACATTTCAATTGTACTCAAAAGTCCTGACTGCAAACCTAACGGAAACACCTTAGGTGAACTTCCCACGTTTATGAGTAGCTTGAAAGTTGTTTCATGGCTGTACACATCAACACAAAAAAGTTGTTATCTCAGTGCATGCAATGCTGAGACAACACAAATAGCATACATCTCAATTTTACACCAAAGCACTTACTGCAAACCTAATGGAAACACCTTAGGTTAACTTCCCACATGATTCTGAGATGTCTGAAAGTTGTTTCATACCTGTGCACATAAAGATAAAAAAGTTGATTTCTCAGTGCATACTATGCTTTTACAATACAAATAGTATACATTTCAATTGTACTCAAAAGTCCTGACTGCAAGCCTAATGGAAACACCTTAGGTTAACTTCCCACATGATTCTGAGATGTCTGAAAGTTGTTTCATACCTGTGCACATAAAGACAAAAAAGTTGATTTCTCAGTGCATACTATGCTTTTACAATACAAATAGTATACATTTCAATTGTACTCAAAAGTCCTGACTGCAAGCCGAATGGAAACACCTTAGGTTTACTTCCCACATGTTTATGAGTAGTTTGAAAGTTGTTTCATAGCTCTGTTCATCAAGACAAATAAGTTACTTTCTCAGTGCATACTATGTTCTGACATTAAGATGGTATACATTTCAATTTTCCAACAAAGTGCAGAGTGCAAACCAGATGGATAAATTTTAAGTTAACGTACCACATGTTTTTGAGTTCTTTGAAAGTTGTCTCATGGCTCTGCACATCAAGACAAAAAGTTGTTTTCTCAGTGCATACAAAGCTTTGACAATACAAGTAGTATACATTTCAATTTTACACCAAAACACTTACTGCAAACCTAATGGAAAAAACCTGGGTTAACTTCCCACATGATTCTGAGATGTCTGAAAGTTGCTTCATACTAGTGCACATAAAGACAAAAAAGTTGATTTCTCAGTGAATAGAATGCTTTGACATAAATGTAGCATACATTTCAATTGTACTCAGAAGTCCTGACTGCAAACCTAACGGAAACACCTTAGGTGAACTTCCCACGTTTATGAGTAGCTTGAAAGTTGTTTGATGGCTGTACACATCAACAAAAAAAAGTTGTTATCTCAGTGCATGCAATGCTGAGACAACGCAAATAGCATACATCTCAATTTTACACCAAAGCACTTACTGCAAACCTAATGGAAACACCTTAGGTTAACTTCCCACATGATTCAAAGATGTCTGAAAGTTGTTTCATACCTGTGCACATAAAGACAAAAAAGTTGATTTCTCAGTGAATAGAATGCTTTGACATAAATGTAGTATACATTTCAATTGTACTCAAAAGTCCTGACTGCAAACCTAATGGAAAAACCTTAGGTTAACTTCCCACATGAGTATGAGTAAGTTGAAAGTTGTTTCATGCCACTGTTTATCAAGACAAAAAAGTTACTTTCTCAGTGCATACTATCTTCTGACGTTAAGATGGTATACATTTCAATTTTCCAACAAAGTGCAGAGTGCAAACCAGATGGATACATATTAAGTTAACTTCCCACATGTTTCTGAGCTGTTTGAAAGTTGTCTGATGGCTCTACACATCCACACAAAAAAGTTGTTAACTCAGGGCATTCAATGGTTAGATAATACAAATAGTATACATTTCAATTTTACACCAAAGTACATGCTGCAAACCTAATGGAAACAACTTATGTTAACTTCCCAAATGTTTCTGCGTTCTTTGAAAGCTGTATTATGGCTCTGAACATCAAGACAAAAAAGTTGTTTTCTCAGTGAATACAATGCTTTGACATAAATGTAGTATACATTTCAATTGTACTCAAAAGTCCTGACTGCAAACCTAATGGAAACACCTCAGGTTAACTTGCCACATGTTTATGAGTAGTTTGAAATTTGTTTCATGGCTGTACACATCAACACAAAAAAGTTGTTATGTCAGTGCATGCAATACTTACACAATACAAATAGAATACATTTCAAATTTACACCAAAGTACATGCTGCATACCTAATGGAAACAACTTAGGTTAACTTCCCACATGTTTCTGAGTTGTTTGAAAGTTGTATTATGGCTCTGAACATCAAGACAAAAAAGTTGTTTTCTCAGTGCATACAATGGTTTTACAATACAAATAGTATACATTTCAATTGTACTCAAAAGTCCTGATTGCAAACCTAATGGAAACACCTTAGGTTAACTTCCCACATCATTATGAGCAGTTTGAATGTTGTTTTATGGCTGTACACATCAACACAAAAAAGTTGTTATCTCAGTGCATGCACTGCTTAGACAATACAATTAGTATACATTTCAATTTTACACCAAAGCACTTACTGCAAACCTAAAGGAAACACCTTAGGTTAACTTCCCACATGATTCTGAGTTGTTTGAAAGTTGTATTATCGCTCTGAACATCAAGACAAAAAAGTTGTTTTCTCAGTGAATAGAATGCTTTGACATAAATGTAGTATTCATTTCAATTGTACTCAAAAGTCCTGACTGCAAAGTAATGGAAACACCTTAGGTTAACTTCCCACATGTTTATGAGTAGTTTGAAAGTTGTTTCATGGCTGTACACATCAACACAAAAAAGTTGTTATCTCAGTGCATGCAATACTTAGACAATACATATAGTATACATGTCAATGTTACACCAAAGCACTTACTGCAAACCTAATGGAAACACCTTAGGTTAACTTCCACATGATTCTGAGATGGCTGAAAGTTGTTTCATACCTGTGCACATAAAGACAAAAAAGTTGAATTCTCTGTGAATAGAATGCTTTGACATAAAAGTAGTATACATTTCAATTTTACCCAAAAGTTCTGACTGCAAACCTAATGGAAACACCTTTGGTTAACTTCCCACATGAGTATGAGTAGGTTGAAAGTTGTTTCATGCCTCTGTTCATCAAGACAAAAAAGTTACTTTCTCAGTGCATACGATGTTCCGACATTAAGATGGTATACATTTCAATTTTCCAACAAAGTGCAGAGTGCCGACCACATGGATACGTATTAAGTTAACTTCCCACATGATTATGAGCAGTTTGAAAGTTGTTTTATGGCTGTACACATCAACACAAAAAAGTTGTTATCTCAGTGCATGCACTGCTTAGACAATACAATTAGTAGTATACATTTCAATTTTACACCAAAGCACTTACTGCAAACCTAAAGGAAACACCTTAGGTTAACTTCCCACATGATTCTGAGTTGTTTGAAAGTTGTATTATCGCTCTGAACATCAAGACAAAAAAGTTGTTTTCTCAGTGAATAGAATGCTTTGACATAAATGTAGTATACATTTCAAATGTACTCAAAAGTCCTGACTGCAAACCTAATGGAAACACCTTAGGTTAACTTCCCACATGTTTATGAGTAGTTTGAAAGTTGTTTCATGGCTGTACACATCAACACAAAAAAGTTGTTATCTCAGTGCATGCAATGCTTAGACAATACATATAGTATACATGTCAATTTTACACCAAAGCACTTACTGCAAACCTAATGGAAACACCTTAAGTTAACTTCCACATGATTCTGAGATGGCTGAAAGTTGTTTCATACCTGTGCACATAAACACAAAAAAGTTGTTTTCTCAGTGCATACAACGCTTTTACAATACAAATAGCATACATTTCAATTTTACACCAAAGCACTTACTGCAAACCTAATGGAAACACCTTAGCTTTGCTTCCCACATGATTCTGAGATGTCTGAAAGTTGTTCATACCTGTGCACATAAAGACAAAAAAGTTGTTTTCTCAGTGAATAGAATGCATTGACATAAATGTAGTATAGATTTCAATTCTACTCAAAAGTCCTGACTGCAAACCTAATGGAAACACCTTAAGTTAACTTCCCACATGAGTATGAGTAGTTTTAAAGTTGTTTCATGCCTCTGTTCATCAAGACAAAAAAGTTACTTTCTCAGTGCATGCTATCTTCTGACATTAAGATGGTATACATTTCAATTTTCCAACAAAGTGCAGAGTGCAAACCAGATGGATACATATTAAGTTAACTTCCCACATGTTTCAGAGTTGTTTGAAAGTTGTATTATGGCTCTGAACATCAAGACAATAAAGTTGTTTTCTCAGTGCATACAATGCTTTTACAAAACAAATAGTATACATTTCAATTTTACACCAAAGCACATGCTGCAAACCTAATGGAAACAACCTAGGTTAACTTCCCAAATGTTTCTGAGTTGTTTGAAAGTTGTATTATGGCTCTGAACATCAAGAGAAAAAAGTTGTTTTCTCAGTGCATACTATGCTTTTACAATACAAATAGTATACATTTCAATTGTACTCAGAAGTTCTCACTGCAAATCTAATGAAAACACCTTTGGTTAACTTCCCACATGAATATGAGTAGGTTGAAAGTTGTTTCATGCCTCTGTTCATCAAGACAAAAAAGTTACTTTCTCAGTGCATACTATGTTCTGACATTAAGATGGTATACATTTCAATTTTCCAACGAAGTGCAGAGTGCAAGCCAGATGGGTGCCTTTTAAGTTAACTTACCTCATATTTCTGAGTTCTTTGAAAGTTGTCTCATGGCTCTGCACATCAAGACAAAAAAGTTGTTTTCTCACTACATACAAAGCTTGACAATACAAGTAGTATACATTGCAATTTTACACCAAAGCACTTACTGCAAACCTAATGGAAACACCTTTGGTTAACTTCCCACATGATTCTGAGATGTCTGAAAGTTGTTTCATACCAGTGCACATAAAGTCAAAAAAGTTGATTTCTCAGTGAATAGAATGCTTTGACATAAACGTAGTAGACATTTCAATTGTACGCAAAAGTCCTAACTGCAAACTTAATGAAAACACCTTAGGTTAACTTCCCACATGTTTATGAGCTGTTTGAAAGTTGTCTCATGGCTCTACACATCAACACAAAAAAGTTGCTAACTCAGGGCATACAATGGTAAGATAATACAAATAGTATACATTTCAATTTTACACCAAAGCACTTACTGCAAACCTAATGGAAACACCTTAGGTTAACTTCCCACATGATTCTGAGATGTCTGAAAGTTGTTTCATACCAGTGCACATAAAGGCAAAAAAGTTGATTTCTCAGTGAATAGAATGCTTTGAAATAAATGTAGTATACATTTCAATTGTACTCAAAAGTCCTGACTGCAAACCTAACGGAAACACCTTAGGTGAACTTCCCACGTTTATGAGTAGCTTGAAAGTTGTTTCATGGCTGTACACATCAACACAAAAAAGTTGTTATCTCAGTGCATGCAATGCTGAGACAACACAAATATCATACATCTCAATTTTACACCAAAGCACTTACTGCAAACCTAATGGAAACACCTTAGGTTAACTTCCCACATGATTCTGAGATGTCTGAAAGTTGTTTCATACCTGTGCACATAAAGATAAAAAAGTTGATTTCTCAGTGCATACTATGCTTTTACAATACAAATAGTATACATTTCAATTGTACTCAAAAGTCCTGACTGCAAGCCTAATGGAAACACCTTAGGTTAACTTCCCACATGATTCTGAGATGTCTGAAAGTTGTTTCATACCTGTGCACATAAAGACAAAAAAGTTGATTTCTCAGTGCATACTATGCTTTTACAATACAAATAGTATACATTTCAATTGTACTCAAAAGTCCTGACTGCAAGCCGAATGGAAACACCTTAGGTTTACTTCCCACATGTTTATGAGTAGTTTGAAAGTTGTTTCATAGCTCTGTTCATCAAGACAAATAAGTTACTTTCTCAGTGCATACTATGTTCTGACATTAAGATGGTATACATTTCAATTTTCCAACAAAGTGCAGAGTGCAAACCAGATGGATAAATTTTAAGTTAACTTACCACATGTTTTTGAGTTCTTTGAAAGTTGTCTCATGGCTCTGCACATCAAGACAAAAAGTTGTTTTCTCAGTGCATACAAAGCTTTGACAATACAAGTAGTATACATTTCAATTTTACACCAAAACACTTACTGCAAACCTAATGGAAAAAACCTGGGTTAACTTCCCACATGATTCTGAGATGTCTGAAAGTTGCTTCATACTAGTGCACATAAAGACAAAAAAGTTGATTTCTCAGTGAATAGAATGCTTTGACATAAATGTAGTATACATTTCAATTGTACTCAGAAGTCCTGACTGCAAACCTAACGGAAACACCTTAGGTGAACTTCCCACGTTTATGAGTAGCTTGAAAGTTGTTTCATGGCTGTACAGATCAACAAAAAAAAGTTGTTATCTCAGTGCATGCAATGCTGAGACAACGCAAATAGCATACATCTCAATTTTACACCAAAGCACTTACTGCAAACCTAATGGAAACACCTTAGGTTAACTTCCCACATGATTCAAAGATGTCTGAAAGTTGTTTCATACCTGTGCACATAAAGACAAAAAAGTTGATTTCTCAGTGAATAGAATGCTTTGACATAAATGTAGTATACATTTCAATTGTACTCAAAAGTCCTGACTGCAAACCTAATGGAAAAACCTTAGGTTAACTTCCCACATGAGTATGAGTAAGTTGAAAGTTGTTTCATGCCACTGTTTATCAAGACAAAAAAGTTACTTTCTCAGTGCATACTATCTTCTGACGTTAAGATGGTATACATTTCAATTTTCCAACAAAGTGCAGAGTGCAAACCAGATGGATACATATTAAGTTAACTTCCCACATGTTTCTGAGCTGTTTGAAAGTTGTCTGATGGCTCTACACATCCACACAAAAAAGTTGTTAACTCAGGGCATTCAATGGTTAGATAATACAAATAGTATACATTTCAATTTTACACCAAAGTACATGCTGCAAACCTAATGGAAACAACGTAGGTTAACTTCCCAAATGTTTCTGCGTTCTTTGAAAGCTGTATTATGGCTCTGAACATCAAGACAAAAAAGTTGTTTTCTCAGTGAATACAATGCTTTGACATAAATGTAGTATACATTTCAATTGTACTCAAAAGTCCTGACTGCAAACCTAATGGAAACACCTCAGGTTAACTTGCCACATGTTTATGAGTAGTTTGAAATTTGTTTCATGGCTGTACACATCAACACAAAAAAGTTGTTATGTCAGTGCATGCAATACTTACACAATACAAATAGAATACATTTCAAATTTACACCAAAGTACATGCTGCATACCTAATGGAAACAACTTAGGTTAACTTCCCACATGTTTCTGAGTTGTTTGAAAGTTGTATTATGGCTCTGAACATCAAGACAAAAAAGTTGTTTTCTCAGTGCATACAATGGTTTTACAATACAAATAGTATACATTTCAATTGTACTCAAAAGTCCTGATTGCAAACCTAATGGAAACACCTTAGGTTAACTTCCCACATCATTATGAGCAGTTTGAATGTTGTTTTATGGCTGTACACATCAACACAAAAAAGTTGTTATCTCAGTGCATGCACTGCTTAGACAATACAATTAGTATACATTTCAATTTTACACCAAAGCACTTACTGCAAACCTAAAGGAAACACCTTAGGTTAACATCCCACATGATTCTGAGTTGTTTGAAAGTTGTATTATCGCTCTGAACATCAAGACAAAAAAGTTGTTTTCTCAGTGAATAGAATGCTTTGACATAAATGTAGTATTCATTTCAATTGTACTCAAAAGTCCTGACTGCAAAGTAATGGAAACACCTTAGGTTAACTTCCCACATGTTTATGAGTAGTTTGAAAGTTGTTTCATGGCTGTACACATCAACACAAAAAAGTTGTTATCTCAGTGCATGCAATACTTAGACAATACATATAGTATACATGTCAATGTTACACCAAAGCACTTACTGCAAACCTAATGGAAACACCTTAGGTTAACTTCCACATGATTCTGAGATGGCTGAAAGTTGTTTCATACCTGTGCACATAAAGACAAAAAAGTTGAATTCTCTGTGAATAGAATGCTTTGACATAAAAGTAGTATACATTTCAATTTTACCCAAAAGTTCTGACTGCAAACCTAATGGAAACACCTTTGGTTAACTTCCCACATGAGTATGAGTAGGTTGAAAGTTGTTTCATGCCTCTGTTCATCAAGACAAAAAAGTTACTTTCTCAGTGCATACGATGTTCCGACATTAAGATGGTATACATTTCAATTTTCCAACAAAGTGCAGAGTGCCGACCACATGGATTCGTATTAAGTTAACTTCCCACATGTTTCTGAGCTGTTTGAAACTTGTCTCATGGCTCTACACATCAACACAAAAAAGTTGTTAACTCAGGGCATACAATGGTTAGATAATACAAATAGTACACATTTCAATTTTCACCAAAGTACATGCTGCAAACCTAATGGAAACAACTTAGGTTAACTTCCCACATGTTTCTGAGTTGTTTGATAGTTGTATTATGGCTCTGAACATCAAGACAAAAAAGTTGTTTTCTCAGTGCATACAATGCTTTTACAATACAAATGGTATACATTTCAATTTTACACCAAAGCACTTACTGCAAACCTAATGGAAACACCTTAGGTTTGCTTCCCACATGATTCTGAGATGTCTGAAAGTTGTTCATACCTGTGCACATAAAGACAAAAAAGTTGATTTCTCAGTGAATAGAATGCTTTGACATAAATGTAGTATAAATTTCAATTGTACTCAAAAGTCCTGAGTGCAAACCTAATGGAAACACCTTAGGTTAACTTCCCACATGATTATGAGCAGTTTGAAAGTTGTTTTATGGCTGTACACATCAACACAAAAAAGTTGTTATCTCAGTGCATGCACTGCTTAGACAATACAATTAGTATACATTTCAATTTTACACCAAAGCACTTACTGCAAACCTAAAGGAAACACCTTAGGTTAACTTCCCACATGATTCTGAGTTGTTTGAAAGTTGTTTCATGGCTGTACACATCAACACAAAAAAGTTGTTATAGTGCATGCAATGCTTAGACAATACATATGGTATACATGTCAATTTTACACCAAAGCACTTACTGGAAACCTAATGGAAACAACTTAGGTTAACTTCCACATGATTCTGAGATGTCTGAAAGTTGTTTCATACCTGTGCACATAAAGACAAAAAAGTTGATTTGTCAGTGAATAGAATGCTTTGACATAAATGTAGTATAGATTTCAATTGTACTCAAAAGACCTGACTGCAAACCTAATGGAAACACCTTAGGTTAACTTCCCACATGAGTATGAGTAGTTTTAAAGTTGTTTCATGCCTCTGTTCATCAGGACAAAAAAGTTACTTTCTCAGTGCATGCTATCTTCTGACATTAAGATGGTATACATTTCAATTTTCCAACAAAGTGTAGAGTGCAAACCAGATGGATACATATTAAGTTAACTTCCCACATGTTTCTGAGTTGTTTGAAAGTTGTATTATGACTCTGAACATCAAGACAATAAAGTTGTTTTCTCAGTGCATACAATGCTTTTACAAAACAAATAGTATACATTTCAATTTTACACCAAAGCACTTACTGGAAACCTAATCGAAACACCTTAGGTTAGCTGCCCACATGATTCTGAAATGTCTGAAAGTTGTTTCATACCTGTGCACATAAAGACAACAAAGTTGATTTCTCTGTGAATAGACTCCTTCGACATGAAAGTAGTATACATTTCAATTGTACTCAAAAGGTCTGACTGCAAACCTAATGGAAACACCTTTGGTTAACTTCCCACATGAATATGAGTAGGTTGAAATTTGTTTCATGCCTCTGTTCATCAAGACAAAAAAGTTACTTTCTCAGTGCATGCTATCTTCTGACATTTAGATGGTATACATTTCAATTTTCCAACAAAGTGCAGATTGCAAACCAGATGGATACATATTAAGTTAACTTCCCACATGTTTCTGAGCTGTTTGAAAGTTGTCTCATGGCTCTACACATCAACACAAAAAAGTTGTTAACTCAGGGCATTCAATGGTTAGATAATACAAATAGTATACATTTCAATTTTACACTAAAGTACATGCTGCAAACCTAATGGAAACAACTTAGGTTAACTTCCCAAATGTCTCTGAGTTGTTTGAAAGTTGTATTATGGCTCTGAACATCAAGACAAAAAAGTTGTTTTCTCAGTGCATACTATGCTTTTACAATACAAATAGTATACATTGCAATTGTACTCAAAAGTTCTCACTGCAAACCTAATGAAAACACCTTTGGTTAACTTCCCACATGAGTATGAGTAGGTTGAAAGTTGTTTCATGCCTCTCTTCATCAAGACAAAAAAGTTACTTTCTGAGTGCATACAATGTTCTGACATTAAGATGGTATAGATTTCAATTTTCCAACAAAGTGCAGAGTGCAAACCAGATGGATATATATTAAGTTAACTTCCCACATGTTTCTGAGTTCTTTGCAAGTTGTCTCACGGCTCTGCACATCAAGACAAAAAAGTTGTTTTCTCAGTGCATACAAAGCTTTGACAATACAAGTAGTATACATCTCAATTTTACACCAAAGTACATGCTGCAAACCTAATGGAAACAAATTAGGTTAACTTCCCACATGAGTATGAGTAGGTTGAAAGTTGTTTCATGCCTCTGTTCATCAAGACAAAAAAGTTACTTTCTCAGTGCATACTATGTTCTGGCATTAAGATGGTATACATTTCAGTTTTCCAACAAAGTGCAGAGTTGAAACCAGATGGATACATATTAAGTTAACGTCCCACATGTTTCTGAGCTGTTTGAAAGTTGTCTCATGGATCTACACATCAACACAAAAAAGTTGTTAACTCAGGGCATACGATGGTTAGATAATACAAATAGTATACATTTCAATTTTACACCAAAGTACATGCTGCATACCTAATGGAAACAACTTAGGTTAACTTCCCGCATGTTTTTGAGTTGTTTGAAAGTTGTATTATAGCTCTGAACATCAAGACAAAAAAGTTGTTTTCTCAGTGCATACAATGCTTTTACAATACAAATAGTATACATTTCAATTGTACTCAAAAGTCCTGACTGCAAACCTAATGGAAACACCTTAGGTTAACTTCCCACATGTTTATGAGTAGTTTGAAAGTTGTTTCATAGCTCTGTTCATCAAGATAAATAAGTTACTTTCTCAGTACATACTATGTTCTGACATTAAGATGGTATACATTGTAATTTTCCAACAAAGTGCAGAGTGCAAACCAGATGGATACATTTTAAGTTAACTTCCCACATGTTTCTGAGTTCTTTGAAAGTTGTCTAATGGCTCTGCACATCAAGACAAAAAAGTAGTTTTCTCAGTGCATACAAACCTTTGACAATACAAGTAGTATACATTCAATTTTACACCAAAGCACTTACTGCAAGCCTAATGGACCACCTTTGGTTAACTTCCCACATGTTTCTGAGCTGTCTGAAAGTTTTTTCATACCTGTGCACATAAACACAACAAAGTTGATTTCTCAGTGAATAGAATGCTTCGACATAAAAGTACTATACATTTCAATTGTACTCAAAAGTCCTGACTGCAAACCTAATGGAAACACCTTTGGTTAACTTCCCACATGAGTATGAGTAGGTTGAAAGTTGTTTCATGCCTCTGTTCATCAAGACAAAAAAGTTACTTTCTCAGTGCATACTATCTTCTGAAATTAAGATGGTATACATTTCAATTTTCCAACAAAGTGCAGAGTGCAAACCAGATGGATATATATTAAGTTAATTTCCCACATGTTTCTGAGCTGTTTGAAAGTTGTCTGATGGCTCTACACATCAACACAAAAAAGTTGCTAACTCAGGGCATACAATGGTTAGATAATACACATAGTATACATTTCAATTTTACACCAAAGCACTTACTGCAAACCTAATGGAAACACCTTAGGTTAACTTCCCACATGATTCTGAGATGTCTGAAATTTGTTTCATACCTTTTCACATAAAGACAAAAAAGTTGATTTCTCAGTGCATACTATGCTTTTACAATACAAATAGTATACATTTCAATTGTACTCAAACGTCCTGACTGCAAACCTAATGGAAACACCTTAGGTTAACTTCCCACAGGTTTATGAGTTCTTTGAAAGTTGTCTCATGGCTCTGCACATCAAGACAAAAAAGTTGTTTTCTCAGTGCATACAAAGCTTTGACAATACAAGTAGTATACATTTCAATTTTACACCAAAACACTTACTGCAAACCTAATGGAAACATCTTAGTTTAACTTCCCACATGAATCTGAGATGTCTGAAAGTTGTTTCATACCAGTGCACACAAAGACAAAAAAGTTGATTTCTCAGTGAATAGAATGCTTCGACATAAAAGTAGTATACCATTCAATTGTACTCAAAAGTCCTGACTGCAAACCTAATGGAAACACCTTTGGTTAACTTCCCACATTAGTATGAGTAGGTTGAAAGTTGTTTCATGCCTCTGTTCATCAAGACAAAAAAGTTACTTTCTCAGTGCATACTATCTTCTGACATTAAGATGGTATACATTTCAATTTCCCAACAAAGTGCAGAGTGCAAACCAGATGGATACATATTAAGATAACTTCCCACATGTTTCTGAGCTGTTTGAAAGTTGTCTCATGGCTCTACACATCAACACAAAAAAGTTGCTAACTCAGGGCATACAATGGTTAGATAATACACATAGTATACATTTCAATTTTACACCAAAGCACTTACTGCAAACCTAATGGAAACACCTAAGGTTAACTTCCCACATGATTCTGAGAGGTCTGAAAGTTGTTTCATACCTGTGTACATAAAGACAAAAAAGTTGATTTCTCAGTGCATACTATGCTTTTACAATACAAATAGTATACATTTCAATTGTACTCAGAAGTCCTGACTGCAAACCTAATGGAAACACGTTAGGTTATCTTCCCACATGTTTATGAGTAGTTTGAAAGTTGTTTCATAGCTCTGTTCATCAAGACAAATAAGTTACTTTATCAGTGCATACTATGTTCTGACATTAAGATGGTATACATTTCAAATTTCCAACAAAGTGCAGAGTGCAAACCAGATGGATACATTTTAAGTTAAGTTCCCACATGTTTCTGAGTTCTTTGAAAGTTGTCTCATGGCTCTGCACATCAAGGCAAAAAAGTTGTTTTCTCAGTGCATACTATGCTTTTGCAATACAAATAGTATACATTTCAATTGTACTCAAAAGTTCTGACTGCAAACCTAATGGAAACACCATTGGTTAACTTCCCACATGAGTATGAGTAGGTTGTAAGTTGTTCTATGCCTCTGTTCATCAAGACAAAAAAGTTACTTTCTCAGTGCACACTATGTTCTGACATTAAGATGGTATATATTTCAATTTTCCAACAAAGTGCAGAGTGCAAACCAGAAGGATACATTTTAAGTTTACTTCCCACATGTTTCTGAGTTCTTTGAAAGTTTTCTCATGGCTCTACACATCAACACAAAAAAGTTGTTAACTCAGGGCATACAATGGTTAGATAATACAAATAGTATACCTTTCAATTTTACACCAAAGTACATGCTGCAAACCTAATGGAAACAACTTAGGTTAACTTCCCACATGTTTCTGATTGGTTTGAAAGTTGTATTATGGCTCTGAACATCAAGACAAAAAAGTTTTTTTCTCAGTGCATACAATGCTTTTACAATACAAATAGTTTACATTTCAATTTTACACCAAAGCACTTACTGCAAACCTAATGGAAACACCTTAGGTTAACTTCCCACATGATTCTGAGATGTCTGAAAGTTGTTTCATACCTGTGCACATAAAGACAAAAAAGTTGATTTCTCAATTAATAGAATGCTTTGACATAAAAGTAGTATACATTTCAATTGTACTCAAAAGTTCTGACTGCAAACCTAATGGAAACACCTTTGGTTAACTTCCCACATGATTCTGAGCTGTTTGAAAGTTGTTTCAGGGCTGTACACATCAACACAAAAAAGTTGATTTCTCAGTGAATAGAATGCTTTGACATAAAAGTAGTATACATTTCAATTGTATTCAAAAGTTCTGACTGCAAACCTAATGGAAGCACCTTTGGTTTACTTCCCACATGAGTATGAGTAGGTTGAAAGTTGTTTCATGCCTCTGTTCTTCAAGACAAAAAAGTTACTTTCTCAGTGCACACTATGTTCTGACATTAAGATGGTATACATTTCAATTTTCCAACAAAGTGCAGAGTGCAAACCAGATGGATACATATTAAGTTAACTTCCCACATGTATCTGAGCTGTTTGAAAGTTGTCTCATGGCTCTACACATCAACACAAAAAAGTTGTTATCTCAGGGCATATAATGGTTACATAATACAAATAGCATACATTTCAATTTTACACCAAATTACATGCTGCAAACCTAATGCAAACAACTTAGGTTAACTTCCCACATGTTTCTGAGTTGTTTCAAAGTTGTATTATGGCTCTGAACATCAAGACAAAAAAGTTGTTTTCTCAGTGCATACAATGCTTTTACAATACAAATAGTATACATTTCAATTGTACTCAAAAGTCCTGATTGCAAACCTAATGGAAACACCTTAGGTTAACTTCCCACATGATTATGAGCAGTTTGAAAGTTGTTTCATGGCTATACACATCAACACAAAAAAGTTGTTATCTCAGTGCATGCAATGCTTAGACAATACAAATAGTACACATTTCAATTTTACACCAAAGCATTTATGCACCCCTGAAGGAAACACCTTAGGTTGACTTCCCACATGGTTCTGAGATGTCTGAAAGTTGTTTCATACCTGTGCACATAAAGACAAAAAATTTGATTTCTCAGTGAATAGAATGCTTTCACATAAAAGTAGTATACATTTCAATTGTACTGAAGAGTTCTGACTGCAAACCTAATGGAAACACCTTTCGTTAAGTTCCCACATGAGTATGAGTAGGTTGAAAGTTGTTTCATGCCTCTGTTCATCAAGACAAAAAAGTTACTTTCTCAGTGCATACGATGTTCCGACATTAAGATGGTATACATTTCAATTTTCCAACAAAGTGCAGAGTGCCAACCACATGGATACATATTAAGTTAACTTCCCACATGTTTCTGAGCTGTTTGAAAGTTGTCTCATGGCTCTACACATCAACACAAAAAAGTTGTTAACTCAGGGCATACAATGGTTAGATAATACAAATAGTATACATTTCAATTTTCACCAAAGTACATGCTGCAAACCTAATGGAAACAACTTAGGTTACCTTCCCACATGTTTCTGAGTTGTTTGAAAGTTGTATTATGGCTCTGAACATCAAGACAAAAAAGTTGTTTTCTCAGTGCATACAATGCTTTTAAAATACAAATAGTATACATTTCAATTTTACACCAAAGCACTTACTGCAAACCTAATGGAAACACCTTAGGTTAGCTTCCCACACGATTCTGAGATGTCTGATAGTTGTTCATTCCTGTGCACATAAAGACAAAAAAGTTCATTTCTCAGTGAATAGAATGCTTTGACATAAATTTAGTATTGATTAAAATTGTACTCAAAAGTCCTGACTGCAAACCCAATGGAAACACCTGAGGTAAACTTCCCACATGAGTATGAGTAGTTTTGAAGTTGTTTCATGCTTCTGTTCATTAAGACAAAAAAGTTACTTTCTCAGTGCATACCATGTTCTGAATTTAAGATGGTATGCATAGCAATTTTCCAACAAAGTGCAGAGTGCTAACCACATGGATACATATTAAGTTAACTTCCCACATGTTTCTGAGTTGTTTGAAAGTTGTATTATGGCTCTTAACATCAAGACAAAAAAGTTGTTTTCTCAGTGCATAGAATGCTTTTAAAATACAAATAGTATACATTTCAATTTTACACCAAAGCACTTACTGCAAACCTAATGGAAACACCTTAGGTTAGCTTCCCACATGATTCTGAGATGTCTGATAGTTGTTCATACCTGTGCGCATAAAGACAAAAAAGTTGATTTCTCAGTGAATAGAATGCTTTGACATAAATTTAGTATTGATTGAAATTGTACTCAAAAGTCCTGACTGCAAACCTAATGGAAACACCTGAGGTAAACTTCCCACATGAGTATGAGTAGTTTTGAAGTTGTTTCATACTTCTGTTCATCAAGACAAAAAAGTTACTTTCTCAGTGCATGCTATCTTCTGACATTAAGATGGTATACATTTCAATTTTCCAACAAAGTGCAGAGTGCAAACCAGATGGATACATATTAAGTTAACTTCCCACATGTTTCAGAGTTGTTTGAAAGTTGTATTATGGCTCTGAACATCAAGACAATAAAGTTGTTTTCTCAGTGCATACAATGCTTTTACAAAACAAATAGTATACATTTCAATTTTACACCGAAGCACTTACTGCAAACCTAATCGAAACAACTTAGGTTAGGTGCCCACAAAATTCTGAAATGTCTGAAAGTTGTTTCATACCTGTGCACATAAAGACAACAAAGTTGATTTCTCAGTCAATAGACTGCTTCGACATGAAAGTAGTATACATTTCAATTGTACTCAAAAGGTCTGACTGCAAACCTAATGGAAACACCGTTTGTTAACTTCCCACATGAGTATGAGTAGGTTGAAAGTTGTTTCATGCCTCTGTTCATCAAGACAAAAAAGTTACTTTCTCAGTGCATACTATGTTCTGACATTAAGATGGTATACATTTCAGTTTTCCAACAAAGTGCAGAGTTGAAACCAGATGGATACATATTAAGTTAACGTCCCACATGTTTCTGAGCTGTTTGAACGTTGTCTCATGGATCTACACATCAACACAAAAAAGTTGTTAACTCAGGGCATACAATGGTTAGATAATACAAATAGTATACATTTCAATTTTACACCAAAGTACATGCTGCATACCTAATGGAAACAACTTAGGTTAACTTCCCGCATGTTTCTGAGTTGTTTGAAAGTTGTATTATAGCTCTGAACATCAAGACAAAAAAGTTGTTTTCTCAGTGCATGCACTGCTTTTACAATACAAATAGTATACATTTCAATTGTACTCAAAAGTCCTGATTGCAAACCAAATGGAAACACCTTAGGTTAACTTCCCACATGATTATGAGCAGTTTGACAGTTGTTTCATGGCTGTACACATCAACACAAAAAAGTTGTTACCTCAGTGCATGCAATGCTTAGACAATACAAATAGTATACATTTCAATTTTACACCAAAGTACATACTGCAAACCTAATGGAAACAACTTAGTTTAACTTCCACATGTTTCTGAGTTGTTTGAAAGTTGTATTATGGCTCTGAACATCAAGACAAAAAAGTTGTTTTCTCAGTGAATAGAATGCTTTGACATAAATGTAGTATACATTTCAATTGCACTCAAAAGTTCTGACTGCAAACCTAATGGAAACAACTTTGGTTAACTTCCCACATGAGTATGAGTAGGTTGAAAGTTGTTTCATGCCTCTGTTCATCAAGACAAAAAAGTTACTTTCTCAGTGCATACTATGTTCTGACATTAAGATGGTATACATTTCAATTTTCCAACAAAGTGCAGAGTTCAAACCAGATGGGTACATTTTAAGTTAACTTCCCACATATTTCTGAGTTCTTTGAAAGTTGTCTCATGGCTCTGCACATCAAGACAAAAAAGTTGTTTTCTCACTGCATACAAAGCTTGACAATATAAGTAGTATACATTTCAATTTTACACCAAAGCACTTACTGCAAACCTAATGGAAACACCTTAGGTTAACTTCCCACATGATTCTGAGATGTCTGAAAGTTGTTTCATACCAGTGCACATAAAGACAAAAAAGTTGATTTCTCAGTGAATAGAATGCTTTGACATAAATTTAGTAGACATTTCAACTGTACTCAAAAATCCTGACTGCAAACTTAATGGAAACACCTTAGGTTAACTTCCCACATGTTTATGAGCTGTTTGAAAGTTGTCTCATGGCTCTACACATCAACACAAAAAAGTTGCAAACTCAGGGCATTCAATGGTTAGATAACACAAATAGTATACATTTCAATTTTACACCAAAGCACTTACTGCAAGCCTAATCGAAACACCTAAGGTTAACTTCCCACATGATTAAGAGTAGTTTGAAAGTGGTTTCATGGCTCTACACATCAACACAAAAAAGTTGTTATCTCAGTGCATGCAATGCTTAGACAATACAAATTGTATACATCTCAATTTTACACCAAAGCACTTGCTGCAACCCTGATGGAAACACCTTAGGTTAACTTCCCACATGATTCTGAGATGTCTGAAAGTTGTTTCATACCTGTACACATAAAGACAAAAAAGTTGATTTCTCAGAGCATACTATACTTTTACAATACAAGTAGTATACATTTCAATTGTACTCAAAAGTTCTGACTGCAAACCTAACGGAAACACCTTTGGTTAGCTTCCCACATGAGTATGAGTAGGTTGAAAGTTGTTTCATGCCTCTGTTCAGCAAGACAAAAAAGTTACTTTCTCAGTGCATACTATCTTCTGACATTAAGATGGTATACATTTCAATTTTCCAACAAAGTGCAGAGTGCAAACCAGATGGATACATATTAAGTTAACTTCCCACATGTTTCTGAGCTGTTTGAAAGTTGTCTCATGGCTCTACACATCAACACAAAAAAGTTGTTAACTCAGGGCATACAATGGTTACATAACATAAATAGTATACATTTCAATTTTACACCACAGTACATGCTGCAAACCTAATGGAAACAACTTAGGTTAACTTCCCACATGTTTCTGAGTTCTTTCAAAGTTTTATCATGGCTCTGAACATCAAGACAAAAAAGTTGTTTTCTCAGTGCATACTATGCTTTTACAATACAAATAGTATACATTTCAATTGTTCTCAAAAGTCCTGATTGCAAACCTAATGGAAACACCTTAGGTTAACTTACCACATGTTTTTGAGTAGTTTGAAAGTTGTTTCATGGCTGTACACATCAACACAAAAAAGTTCTTATGTCAGTGCATGCAATGCTTAGACAATACAAATAGAATACATTTCAAATTTACACCAAAGTACATGATGCATACCTAATGGGAACAACTTAGGTTAACTTCCCACATGTTTCTGAGTTGTTTGAAAGTTGTATTATGGCTCTGAACATCAAGACAAAAAAGTTGTTTTCTCAGTGCATACAATGGTTTTACAATACAAATAGTATACATTTCAATTGTACTCAAAAGTCCTGATTGCAAACCTAATGGAAACACCTTAGGTTAACTTCCCACATGATTATGAGCAGTTTGAAAGTTGTTTTATGGCTGTCCACATCAACACAAAAAAGTTGTTATCTCAGTGCATGCAATGCTTAGACAATACAAATAGTATACATTTCAATTTTACACCAAAGCACTTACTGCAAACCTAAAGGAAACACCTTAGGTTAACTTCACACATGATTCTGAGTTGTTTGAAAGTTGTATTATCGCTCTGAACATCAAGACCAAAAAGTTGTTTTCTCAGTGAATAGAATGCTTTGACATAAATGTAGTATACATTTCAATTGTACTCAAAAGTCCTGACTGCAAACCTAATGTAAACACCTTAGGTTAACTTCCCACATGTTTATGAGTAGTTTGAAAGTTGTTTCATGGCTGTACACATCAACACAAAAAAGTTGTTATCTCAGTGCATGCAATGCTTAGACAATACAAAAAGTATACATTTCAATTTTACACCAAAGCACTTACTGCAAACCTAATGGAAACACCTTAGGTTATCTTCCCACATGTTTCTGAGTTCTTTGAAATTTGTATTATGGCTCTGAACATCAAGAGAAAAAAGTACTGCAAACCTAATGGAAACACCTTAGGTGAACTTACCACGTTTATGAGTATGAGTAGGTTGAAAGTTGTTTCATGCCTCTGTTCATGAAGACAAAAAAGTTGCTTTCTCAGTGCATACCATGTTCTGACATTAAGATGGTATAGATTTCAATTTTCCAACAAAGTGCAGAGTGCAAACCAGATGGATAAATTTTAAGTTAACTTCCCACATGTTTCTGAGTTCTTTGAAAGTTGTCTCATGGCTCTGCACATCAAGACAAAAAGTTGTTTTCTCAGTGCATACAAAGCTTTGACAATACAAGTAGTATATATTTCAATTTTACACCAAAGCACTTACTGCAAACCTAATGGATACAACCTGGGTTAACTTCCCACATGATTCTGAGATGTCTGAAAGTTGTTTCATACCAGTGCACATAAAGACAAAAAAGTTGATTTCTCAGTGAATTGAATGCTTTGACATAAATGTAGTATACATTTCAATTGTACTCAAAAGTCCTGACTGCAAACCTAATGGAAACACCTTAGGTGAACTTCCAACATGTTTATGAGTAGCTTAAAAGTCGTTTCATGCCTGTACACATCAACACAAAAAAGTTGTTATCTCAGTGCATGCAATGCTCAGACAAGACAAATAGCATACATCTCAATTTTACACCAAAGCACTTACTGCAAACCTAATGGAAACACCTTAGGTTAACTTCCCACATGATTCTGAGATGTCTGAAAGTTGTTTCATACCTGTGCACACAAAGACAAAACAGTTGATTTCTCAGTGAATAGAATGCTTTAACATAAATATAGTATACATTTCAATTGTACTCAAAAGTCCTGACTGCAAACCTAATGGAAACACCGTAGGTTAACTTCCCACATGAGTATGAGTAGGTTGAAATTTGTTTCATGCCACTGTTTATCAAGACAAAAAAGTTACTTTCTCTGTGCATACTATCTTCTGACATTAAGATGGTATACATTTCAATTTTCCAACAAAGTGCAGAGTGCAAACCAGATGGATACATATTAAGTTAACTTCCCACATGTTTCTGAGCTGTTTGAAAGTTGTCTCATGGCTCTACACATCAACACAAAAAAGTTGTTAACTCAGGGCATTCAATGGTTAGATAATACAAATAGTATACATTTCAATTTTACACCAAAGTACATGCTACAAACCTAATGAAAACAACTTAGGTTAACTTCCCAAATGTTTCTGCGTTGTTTGAAAGTTGTATTATGGCTCTGAACATCAAGACAAAACAGTTGTTTTCTCAGTGAATAGAATGCTTTGACATAAATGTAGTATACATTTTAATTGTACTCAAAAGTCCTGACTGCAAACCTAATGGAAACACCTTAGGTTAACTTCCCACATGATTCTGAGATGTCTGAAAGTTGTTTCATACCTGTGCACATAAAGACAAAACAGTTGATTTCTCAGTGAATAGAATGCTTTGACATAAATATAGTATACATTTCAATTGTGCTCAACAGTCCTGACTGCAAACCTAATGGAAACACCTTAGGTTAACTTCCCACATGAGTATGAGTAGGTTAAAATTTGTTTCATGCCACTGTTTATCAAGACAAAAAAGTTACTTTCTCAGTGCATACTATCTTCTGACATTAAGATGGTATACATTTCAATTTTCCAACAAAGTGCAGAGTGCAAACCAGATGGATACATATTAAGTTAACTTCCCACATGTTTCTGAGCTGTTTGAAAGTTGTCTGATGGCTCTACACATCAACACAAAAAAGTTGTTAACTCAGGGCATTCAAAGGTTGGATAATACAAATGGTATACATTTCAATTTTACACCAAAGTACATGCTGCAAACCTAATGGAAACAACTTAGGTTAACTTCCCAAATGTTTCTGCGTTGTTTGAAAGTTGTATTATGGCTCTGAACATCAAGACAAAAAAGTTGTTTTCTCAGTGAATAGAATGCTTTGACATAAAAGTAGTATACATTTCAATTGTACTCAAAAGTCCTGACTGTAAACCTAATGGAAACACCTTACGTTAACTTGCCACATGTTTATGAGTAGTTTGAAATTTGATTCATGGCTGTACACATCAACACAAAAAAGTTGTTATGCCAGTGCATGCAATACTTACACAACACAAATAGAATACATTTCAAATTTACACCAAAGTACATGCTGCATACCTAATGGAAACAACTTAGGTTAACTTCCCACATGATTCTGAGATGTCTGAAAGTTGTTTCATACCTGTGCACACAAAGACAAAACAGTTGATTTCTCAGTGAATAGAATGCTTTAACATAAATATAGTATACATTTCAATTGTACTCAAAAGTCCTGACTGCAAACCTAATGGAAACACCTTAGGTGAACTTCCCACATGTTTATGAGTAGCTTGAAAGTTGTTTCATGGCTGTACACATCAACACAAAAAAGTTGTTATCTCAGTGCATGCAATGCTCAGACAAGACAAATAGCATACATCTCAATTTTACACCAAAGCACTTACTGCAAACCTAATGGAAACACCTCAGGTTAACTTCCCACATGATTCTGAGATGTCTGAAAGTTGTTTCATACCTGTGCACACAAAGACAAAACAGTTGATTTCTCAGTGAATAGAATGCTTTAACATAAATATAGTATACATTTCAATTGTACTCAAAAGTCCTGACTGCAAACCTAATGGAAACACCTTAGGTTAACTTCCCACATGAGTATGAGTAGGTTGAAATTTGTTTCATGTCACTGTTTATCAAGACAAAAAAGTTACTTTCTCTGTGCATACTATCTTCTGACATTAAGATGGTATACATTTCAATTTTCCAACAAAGTGCAGAGTGCAAACCAGATGGATACATATTAAGTTAACTTCCCACATGTTACTGAGCTGTTTGAAACTTGTCTGATGGCTCGACACATCAACACAAAAAAGTTGTTAACTCAGGGCATTCAATGGTTAGTTAATACAAATAGTATACATTTCAATTTTACACCAAAGTACATGCTGCAAACCTAATGAAAACAACTTAGGTTAACTTCCCAAATGTTTCTGCGTTGTTTGAAAGTTGTATTATGGCTCTGAACATCAAGACAAAAAAGTTGTTTTCTCAGTGCA
Organism: Mobula birostris; assembly: GCF_030028105.1. NCBI lineage: Eukaryota > Metazoa > Chordata > Chondrichthyes > Myliobatiformes > Myliobatidae > Mobula > Mobula birostris. The sequence continues at coordinate 64,760,090 of NC_092391.1, forward strand.
TACAATGCTTTTACAATACAAATAGTATACATTTCAATTGTACTCAAAAGTCCTGATTGCAAACCTAATGGAAACACCTTAGGTTAACTTCCCACATGATTATGAGCAGTTTGAAAGTTGTTTTATGGCTGTACACATCAACACAAAAAAGTTGTTAGCTCAGTGCATCCACTGCTTAGACAATACAATTAGTATACATTTCAATTTTACACCAAAGCACTTACTGCAAACCTAAAGGAAACACCTTAGGTTAACTTCCCACATGATTCTGAGTTGTTTGAAAGTTGTATTATCGCTCTGAACATCAAGACAAAAAAGTTGTTTTCTCAGTGAATAGAATGCTTTGACATAAATGTAGTATACATTTCAATTGTACTCAAAAGTCCTGACTGCAAACCTAATGGAAACACCTGAGGATAACTTCCCACATGAGTATGAGTAGTTAGAAAGTTGTTTCATGCCTCTGTTCATCAAGACAAAAAAGTTACTTTCTCAGTGCATGCTATCTTCTGACATTAAGATGGTATACATTTCAATTTTCCAACAAAGTGCAGAGTGCAAACCAGATGGATACATATTAAGTTAACTTCCCACATGTTTCTGAGTTGTTTGAAAGTTGTATTATGGCTCTGAACATCAAGACAATAAAGTTGTTTTCTCAGTGCATACAATGTTTTTACAAAACAAATAGTATACATTTCAAATTTACACCAAAGCACTTACTGCAAACCTAATCGAAACACCTTAGGTTAGCTGCCCACATGATTCTGAAATGTCTGAAAGTTGTTTCATACCTGTGCACATAAAGACAACAAAGTTGATTTCTCAGTGTATAGACTGCTTCGACATGAAAGTAGTATACATTTCAATTGTACTCAAAAGGTCTGACAGCAAACCAAATGGAAACACCTTTGGTTAACTTCCCACATGAGTATGAGTAGGTTGAAAGTTGTTTCATGCCTCTGTTCATCAAGACAAAAAAGTTACTTTCTCAGTGCATACTATCTTCTGACATTAAGATGGTATACATTTCAATTTTCCAACAAAGTGCAGAGTGCAAACCAGATGGATACATATTAAGTTAACTTCCCACATGTTTCTGAGCTGTTTGAAAGTTGTCTGATGGCTCTACACATCAAAACAAAAAAGTTGTTAACTCAGGGCATTCAATGGTTAGATAATACAAATAATATACATTTCAATTTTACACCAAAGTACATGCTGCAAAACTAATGGAAACAACTTAGGTTAACTTCCCAAATGTTTCTGAGTTGTTTGAAAGTTGTATTATGGCTCTGAACATCGAGACAAAAAAGTTGTTTTCTCAGTGCATACTATGCTTTTACAATGCAAATAGTATACATTTCAATTGTACTCAAACGTTCTGACTGCAAACCTAATGTAAACACCTTAGGTTAACTTCCCACATGTTTATGAGTAGTTTGAAAGTTATTTCATGGCTGTACACATGAACACAAAAAAGTTGTTATCTCAGTGCATGCAATGCTTAGACAATACAAATAGTATACATTTCAATTTTACACCAAAGCACTTACTGCAAACCTAATGGAAACACCTTAGGTTAACTTCCCACATGTTTCTGAGTTGTTTGAAAGTTGTATTATGGCTCTGAACATCAAGAGAAAAAAGTACTACAAACCTAATGGAAACACCTTAGGTGAACTTCCCACGTTTATGAGTATGAGTAGGTTGAAAGTTGTTTCATGCCTCTGTTCATCAAGACAAAAAAGTTGCTTTCTCAGTGCATACCATGTTCTGACATTAAGATGGTATAGATTTCAATTTTCCAACAAAGTGCAGAGTGCAAACCAGATGGATAAATTTTAAGTTAACTTCCCACATGTTTCTGAGTTATTTGAAAGTTGTCTCATGGCTCTGCACATCAAGACAAAAAGTTGTTTTCTCAGTGCATACAAAGCTTTGACAATACAAGTAGTATATATTTCAATTTTACACCAAAGCACTTACTGCAAACCTAATGGAAACACCCTGGGTTAACTTCCCACATGATTCTGAGATGTCTGAAAGTTGTTTCATACCAGTGCACATAAAGACAAAAAAGTTGATTTCTCAGTGAATAGAATGCTTTGACATAAATGTAGTATACATTTCAATTGTACTCAAAAGTCCTGACTGCAAACCTAATGGAAACACCTTAGGTTAACTTCCCACATGAGTATGAGTAGGTTGAAATTTGTTTCATGCCACTGTTTATCAAGACAAAAAAGTTACTTTCTCAGTGCATACTATCTTCAAACATTAAGATGGTATACATTTCAATTTTCCAACAAAGTGCAGAGTGCAAACCAGATGGATACATATTAAGTTAACTTCCCACATGTTTCTGAGCTGTTTGAAAGTTGTCTGATGGCTCTACACATCAACACAAAAAAGTTGTTAACTCAGGGCATTCAATGGTTAGATAATACAAATAGTATACATTTCAATTTTAAACCAAAGTACATGCTGCAAACCTAATGGAAACAACTTAGGTTAACTTCCCAAATGTTTCTGCGTTGTTTGAAAGTTGTATTATGGCTCTGAACATCAAGACAAAAAAGTTGTTTTCTCAGTGAATAGAATGCTTTGACATAAAAGTAGTATACATTTCAATTGTACTCAAAAGTCCTGACTGTAAACCTAATGGAAACACCTTAGGTTAACTTGCCACATGTTTATGAGTAGTTTGAAATTTGTTTCATGGCTGTACACATCAACACAAAAAAGTTGTTATGTCAGTGCATGCAATACTTACACAATACAAATAGAATACATTTCAAATTTACACCAAAGTACATGCTGCATACCTAATGGAAACAACTTAGGTTAACTTCCCACATGATTATGAGCAGTTTGAAAGTTGTTTTATGGCTGTACACATCAACACAAAAAAGTTGTTATCTCAGTGCATGCACTGCTTAGACAATACAATTAGTATACATTTCAATTTTACACCAAAGCACTTACTGCAAACCTAAAGGAAACACCTTAGGTTACCTTCCCACATGATTCTGAGTTGTTTGAAAGTTGTATTATCGCTCTGAACATCAAGACAAAAAAGTTGTTTTCTCAGTGAATACAATGCTTTGACATAAATGTAGTATACATTTCAATTGTACCTAAAAGTCCTGACTGCAAATCTAATGGAAACACCTGAGGTTAACTTCCCACATGAGTATGAGTAGTTAGAAAGTTGTTTCATGCCTCTGTTCATCAAGACAAAAAAGTTACTTTCTCAGTGCATGCTATCTTCTGACGTTAAGATGGTATACATTTCAATTTTCCAACAAAGTGCAGAGTGCAAACCAGATGGATACATATTAAGTTAACTTCCCACATGTTTCTGAGTTGTTTGAAAGTTGTATTATGGCTCTGAACATCAAGACAATAAAGTTGTTTTCTCAGTGCATACAATGCTTTTACAAAACAAATAGTATACATTTCAATTTTACACCAAAGCACTTACTACAAACCTAATCGAAACACCTTAGGTTAGCTGCCCACATGATTCTGAAATGTCTGAAAGTTGTTTCATACCTGTGCACATAAAGACAACAAAGTTGATTTCTCAGTGTATAGACTGCTTCGACATGAAAGTAGTATACATTTCAATTGTACTCAAAAGGTCTGACAGCAAACCTAATGGAAACACCTTTGGTTAACTTCCCACATGAGTATGAGTAGGTTGAAAGTTGTTTCATGCCTCTGTTCATCAAGACAAAAAAGTTACTTTCTCAGTGCATACTATCTTCTGACATTAAGATGGTATACATTTCAATTTTCCAACAAAGTGCAGAGTGCAAACCAGATGGATACATATTAAATTAACTTCCCACATATTTATGAGCTGTTTGAAAGTTGTCTCATGGCTCTACACATCAACACAAAAAAGTTGTTAACTCAGGGCATTCAATGGTTAGATAATACAAATAGTATACATTTCAATTTTACACCAAAGTACATGCTGCAAACCTAATGGAAACAACATAGATTAACTTCCCAAATGTTTCTGAGTTGTTTGAAAGTTGTATTATGGCTCTGAACATCAAGACAAAAAAGTTGTTTTCTCAGTGCATACTATGCTTTTACAATACAAATAGTATACATTTCAATTGTACTCAAAAGTTCTGACTGCAAACCTAATGAAAACACCTTTGGTTAACTTCCCACATGAATATGAGTAGGTTGAAAGTTGTTTCATGCCTCTCTTCATCAAGACAAAAAAGTTACTTTCTCAGTGCATACAATGTTCTGACATTAAGATGGTATAGATTTCAATTTTCCAACAAAGTACAGAGTGCAAACCAGATGGATATATATTAAGTTAACTTCCCACATGTTTTTGAGTTCTTTGCAAGTTGTCTCACGGCTCTGCACATCAAGACAAAAAAGTTGTTTTCTCAGTGCATACAAAGCTTTGACAATACCAGTAGTATACATCTCAATTTTACACCAAAGTACATGCTGCAAACCTAATGGAAACAACGTAGGTTAACTTCCCAGATGAGTATGAGTAGGTTGAAAGTTGTTTCATGCCTCTGTTCATCAAGACAAAAAAGTTACTTTCTCAGTGCATACTATGTTCTGACATTAAGATGGTATACATTTCAGTTTTCCAACAAAGTGCAGAGTTGAAACCAGATGGATACATATTAAGTTAACGTCCCACATGTTTCTGAGCTGTTTGAAAGTTGTCTCATGGATCTACACATCAACACAAAAAAGTTGTTAACTCAGGGCATACAATGGTTAGATAATACAAATAGTATACATTTCAATTTTACACCAAAGTACATGCTGCAAACCTAATGGAAACAACTTAGGTTAACTTCCCGCATGATTATGAGCAGTTTGAAAGTTGTTTCATGGCTGTACACATCAACACAAAAAAGTTGTTATCTCAGTGCATGCAATGCTTAGACAATACAAATACTATACATTTCAATTTTACACCAAAGTACATGCTGCAAACCTAATGGAAACAACTTAGGTTAACTTCCCACATGTTTCTGAGTTGTTTGAAAGTTGTATTATGGCTCTGAACATCAAGACAAAAAAGTTGTTTTCTCAGTGAATAGAATGCTTTGACATAAACGTAGTAGACATTTCAATTGTACTCAAAAGTCCTGACTGCATACTTAAAGGAAACACCTTAGGTTAACTTCCCACATGTTTATGAGCTGTTTGAAAGTTGTCTCATGGCTCTACACATCAACACAAAAAAGTTGTTATCTCAGTGATGCAATGCTTAGACAATACAAACAGTATACATTTCAATTTTACACCAAAGCACTTACTGCAAACCTAATGGAAACACCTTAGGTTAACTTCCCACATGATTCTGAGATGTCTGAAAGTTGTTTCATATCTGTGCACATAAAGACAAAAAAGTTGATTTCTCAGTGCATACTATTTGTATTATACAATACAAATAGTATACATTTCAATTGTACTCAAATGTCCTGACTGTAAGCCTAATGGAAACACCTTAGGTTAACTTCCCACATGTTTATGAGTAGTTTGAAAGTTGTTTCATAGCTCTGTTCATCAAGACAAATAAGTTATTTTCTCAGTGCATACTATGTTCTGACATTAAGATGGTATACATTTCAATTTTCCAACAAAGTGCAGAGTGCAAACCAGATGGATACATTTTAAGTTAACTTCCCACATGTTTCTGAGTTATTTGAAAGTTGTTTCATGGCTGTACACATCAACACAAAAAAGTTGTTAACTCAGGGCATACAATGGTTACATAATACAAATAGTATACATTTCAATTTTACACCAAAGTACATACTGGAAACCTAATGCAAACAACTTAGGTTAACTTCCAACATGTTTCTGAGCTGTTTCAAAGTTGTATTATGGCTCTGAACATCAAGACAAAAAAGTTGTTTTCTCAGTGCATACTATGCTTTTCCAATACAAATAGTATACATTTCAATTGTACTCAAAAGTCCTGATTGCAAACCTAATCGAAACACCTAAGGTTAACTTCCCACATGATTATGAGTAGTTTGAAAGTGGTTTCATGGCTCTACACATCAACACAAAAAAGTTGTTATCTCAGTGCATGCAATGCTTAGACAATGCAAATTGTATACATCTCAATTTTACACCAAAGCACTTGCTGCAAACCTGATGGAAACACCTTAGGTTAACTTCCCACATGATTCTGAGATGTCTGAAAGTTGTTTCATACCTGTACACATAAAGACAAAAAAGTTGATTTCTCAGTGCGTACTATACTTTTAAAATACAAGTAGTATACATTTCAATTGTACTCAAAAGTTCTGACTGCAAACCTAATGGAAACACCTTTGGTTAGCTTCCCACAGGAGTATGAGTAGGTTGAAAGTTGTTTCATGCCTCTGTTCATCAAGACAAAAAAGTTACTTTCTCAGTGCATACTATCTTCTGACATTAAGATGGTATACATTTCAATTTTCCAACAAAGTGCAGAGTGCAAACCAGATGGATACATATTAAGTTAACTTCCCACATGTTTCTGAGCTGTTTGAAAGTTGTCTCATGGCTCTACACATCAACACAAAAAAGTTGTTAACTCAGGGCATACAATGGTTACATAATATAAATAGTATACATTTCAATTTTACACCACAGTACATGCTGCAAACCTAATGGAAACAACTTAGGTTAACTTCCCACATGTTTCTGAGTTCTTTCAAAGTTTTATCATGGCTCTGAACATCAAGACAAAAAAGTTGTTTTCTCAGTGCATACTATGCTTTTACAATACAAATAGCATACATTTCAATTGTACTCAAAAGTCCTGATTGCAAACGTAATGGAAACACCTTAGGTTAACTTCCCACATGTTTTTGAGTAGTTTGAAAGTTGTTTCATGGCTGTACACATCAACACAAAAAAGTTCTTATGTCAGTGCATGCAATGCTTAGACAATACAAATAGAATACATTTCAAATTTACACCAAAGTACATGCTGCATACCTAATGGGAACAACTTAGGTTAACTTCCCACATGTTTCTGAGTTGTTTGAAAGTTGTATTATGGCTCTGAACATCAAGACAAAAAAGTTGTTTTCTTAGTGCATACAATGGTTTTACAATACAAATAGTATACATTTCAATTGTACTCAAAAGTCCTGATTGCAAACCTAATGGAAACACCTTAGGTTAACTTCCCACATCATTATGAGCAGTTTGAAAGTTGTTTTATGGCTGTACACATCAACACAAAAAAGTTGTTATCTCAGTGCATGCAATGCTTAGACAATACAAATAGTATACATTTCAATTTTACACCAAAGCACTTACTGCAAACCTAAAGGAAACACCTTAGGGTAACTTCACACATGATTCTGAGTTGTTTGAAAGTTGTATTATCGCTCTGAACATCAAGACAAAAAAGTTGTTCTCTCAGTGAATAGAATGCTTTCACATAAATGTAGTATACATTTCAATTGTACTCAAAAGTCCTGACTGAAAACCTAATGTAAACACCTTAGGTTAACTTCCCACATGTTTATGAGTAGTTTCAAAGTTGTTTCATGGCTGTACACATCAACACAAAAAAGTTGTTATCTCAGTGCATGCAATGCTTAGACAATACAAATAGTATACATTTCAATTTTACACCAAAGCACTTACTGCAAACCTAATGGAAACACCTTAGGTTAACTTCCCACATGTTTCTGAGTTGTTTGAAAGTTGTATTATGGCTCTGAACATCAAGAGAAAAAAGTACTGCAAACCTAATGGAAACACCTTAGGTGAACTTCCCACGTTTATGAGTATGAGTAGGTTGAAAGTTGTTTCATGTCTCTGTTCATCAAGACAAAAAAGTTGCTTTCTCAGTGCATACCATGTTCTGACATTAAGATGGTATAGATTTCAATTTTCCAACAAAGTGCAGAGTGCAAACCAGATGGATAAATTTTAAGTTAACTTCCCACATGTTTCTGAGTTCTTTGAAAGTTGTCTCATGGCTCTGCACATCAAGACAAAAAGTTGTTTTCTCAGTGCATACAAAGCTTTGACAATACAAGTAGTATATATTTCAATTTTACACCAAAGAACTTACTGCAAACCTAATGGAAACAACCTGGGTTAACTTCCCACATGATTCTGAGATGTCTGAAAGTTGTTTCATACCAGTGCACATAAAGACAAAACAGTTGATTTCTCAGTGAATAGAATGCTTTGACATAAATGTAGTATACATTTCAATTGTACTCAAAAGTCCTGACTGCAAACCTAATGGAAACACCTTAGGTGAACTTCCCACATGTTTATGAGTAGCTTGAAAGTTGTTTCATGGCTGTACACATCAACACAAAAAAGTTGTTATCTCAGTGCATGCAATGCTCAGACAAGACAAATAGCATACATCTCAATTTTACACCAAAGCACTTACTGCAAACCTAATGGAAACACCTTAGGTTAACTTCCCACATGATTCTGAGATGTCTGAAAGTTGTTTCATACCTGTGCACATAAAGACAAAACAGTTGATTTCTCAGTGAATAGAATGCTTTGACATAAATATAGTATACATTTCAATTTTACCCAAAAGTTCTGACTGCAAACCTAATGGAAACACCTTTGGTTAACTTCCCACATGAGTATGAGTAGGTTGAAAGTTGTTTCATGCCTCTGTTCATCAAGACAAAAAAGTTACTTTCTCAGTGCATACGATGTTCCGACATTAAGATGGTATACATTTCAATTTTCCAACAAAGTGCAGAGTGCCGACCACATGGATACGTATTAAGTTAACTTCCCACATGTTTCTGAGCTGTTTGAAACTTGTCTCATGGCTCTACACATCAACACTAAAAAGTTGTTAACTCAGGGCCTACAATGGTTAGATAATACAAATAGTACACATTTCAATTTTCACCAAAGTACATGCTGCAAACCTAATGGAAACAACTTAGGTTAACTTCCCACATGTTTCTGAGTTGTTTGAAAGTTGTGTTATGGCTCTGAACATCAAGACAAAAAAGTTGTTTTCTCAGTGCATACAATGGTTTTACAATACAAATAGTATACATTTCAATTGTACTCAAAAGTCCTGACTGCAAACCTAATGGAAACACCTTAGGTTACCTTCCCACATGATTCTGAGTTGTTTGAAAGTTGTATTATCACTCTGAACATCAAGACAAAAAAGTTGTTCTCTCAGTGAATAGAATGCTTTCACATAAATGTAGTATACATTTCAATTGTACTCAAAAGTCCTGACTGAAAACCTAATGTAAACACCTTAGGTTAACTTCCCACATGTTTATGAGTAGTTTCAAAGTTGTTTCATGGCTGTACACATCAACACAAAAAAGTTGTTATCTCAGTGCATGCAATGCTTAGACAATACAAATAGTATACATTTCAATTTTACACCAAAGCACTTACTGCAAACCTAATGGAAACACCTTAGGTTAACTTCCCACATGTTTCTGAGTTGTTTGAAAGTTGTATTATGGCTCTGAACATCAAGAGAAAAAAGTACTGCAAACCTAATGGAAACACCTTAGGTGAACTTCCCACGTTTATGAGTATGAGTAGGTTGAAAGTTGTTTCATGTCTCTGTTCATCAAGACAAAAAAGTTGCTTTCTCAGTGCATACCATGTTCTGACATTAAGATGGTATAGATTTCAATTTTCCAACAAAGTGCAGAGTGCAAACCAGATGGATAAATTTTAAGTTAACTTCCCACATGTTTCTGAGTTCTTTGAAAGTTGTCTCATGGCTCTGCACATCAAGACAAAAAGTTGTTTTCTCAGTGCATACAAAGCTTTGACAATACAAGTAGTATATATTTCAATTTTACACCAAAGAACTTACTGCAAACCTAATGGAAACAACCTGGGTTAACTTCCCACATGATTCTGAGATGTCTGAAAGTTGTTTCATACCAGTGCACATAAAGACAAAACAGTTGATTTCTCAGTGAATAGAATGCTTTGACATAAATGTAGTATACATTTCAATTGTACTCAAAAGTCCTGACTGCAAACCTAATGGAAACACCTTAGGTGAACTTCCCACATGTTTATGAGTAGCTTGAAAGTTGTTTCATGGCTGTACACATCAACACAAAAAAGTTGTTATCTCAGTGCATGCAATGCTCAGACAAGACAAATAGCATACATCTCAATTTTACACCAAAGCACTTACTGCAAACCTAATGGAAACACCTTAGGTTAACTTCCCACATGATTCTGAGATGTCTGAAAGTTGTTTCATACCTGTGCACATAAAGACAAAACAGTTGATTTCTCAGTGAATAGAATGCTTTGACATAAATATAGTATACATTTCAATTTTACCCAAAAGTTCTGACTGCAAACCTAATGGAAACACCTTTGGTTAACTTCCCACATGAGTATGAGTAGGTTGAAAGTTGTTTCATGCCTCTGTTCATCAAGACAAAAAAGTTACTTTCTCAGTGCATACGATGTTCCGACATTAAGATGGTATACATTTCAATTTTCCAACAAAGTGCAGAGTGCCGACCACATGGATACGTATTAAGTTAACTTCCCACATGTTTCTGAGCTGTTTGAAACTTGTCTCATGGCTCTACACATCAACACTAAAAAGTTGTTAACTCAGGGCCTACAATGGTTAGATAATACAAATAGTACACATTTCAATTTTCACCAAAGTACATGCTGCAAACCTAATGGAAACAACTTAGGTTAACTTCCCACATGTTTCTGAGTTGTTTGAAAGTTGTGTTATGGCTCTGAACATCAAGACAAAAAAGTTGTTTTCTCAGTGCATACAATGGTTTTACAATACAAATAGTATACATTTCAATTGTACTCAAAAGTCCTGACTGCAAACCTAATGGAAACACCTTAGGTTACCTTCCCACATGATTCTGAGTTGTTTGAAAGTTGTATTATCACTCTGAACATCAAGACAAAAAAGTTGTTCTCTCAGTGAATAGAATGCTTTCACATAAATGTAGTATACATTTCAATTGTACTCAAAAGTCCTGACTGAAAACCTAATGTAAACACCTTAGGTTAACTTCCCACATGTTTATGAGTAGTTTCAAAGTTGTTTCATGGCTGTACACATCAACACAAAAAAGTTGTTATCTCAGTGCATGCAATGCTTAGACAATACAAATAGTATACATTTCAATTTTACACCAAAGCACTTACTGCAAACCTAATGGAAACACCTTAGGTTAACTTCCCACATGTTTCTGAGTTGTTTGAAAGTTGTATTATGGCTCTGAACATCAAGAGAAAAAAGTACTGCAAACCTAATGGAAACACCTTAGGTGAACTTCCCACGTTTATGAGTATGAGTAGGTTGAAAGTTGTTTCATGTCTCTGTTCATCAAGACAAAAAAGTTGCTTTCTCAGTGCATACCATGTTCTGACATTAAGATGGTATAGATTTCAATTTTCCAACAAAGTGCAGAGTGCAAACCAGATGGATAAATTTTAAGTTAACTTCCCACATGTTTCTGAGTTCTTTGAAAGTTGTCTCATGGCTCTGCACATCAAGACAAAAAGTTGTTTTCTCAGTGCATACAAAGCTTTGACAATACAAGTAGTATATATTTCAATTTTACACCAAAGAACTTACTGCAAACCTAATGGAAACAACCTGGGTTAACTTCCCACATGATTCTGAGATGTCTGAAAGTTGTTTCATACCAGTGCACATAAAGACAAAACAGTTGATTTCTCAGTGAATAGAATGCTTTGACATAAATGTAGTATACATTTCAATTGTACTCAAAAGTCCTGACTGCAAACCTAATGGAAACACCTTAGGTGAACTTCCCACATGTTTATGAGTAGCTTGAAAGTTGTTTCATGGCTGTACACATCAACACAAAAAAGTTGTTATCTCAGTGCATGCAATGCTCAGACAAGACAAATAGCATACATCTCAATTTTACACCAAAGCACTTACTGCAAACCTAATGGAAACACCTTAGGTTAACTTCCCACATGATTCTGAGATGTCTGAAAGTTGTTTCATACCTGTGCACATAAAGACAAAACAGTTGATTTCTCAGTGAATAGAATGCTTTGACATAAATATAGTATACATTTCAATTTTACCCAAAAGTTCTGACTGCAAACCTAATGGAAACACCTTTGGTTAACTTCCCACATGAGTATGAGTAGGTTGAAAGTTGTTTCATGCCTCTGTTCATCAAGACAAAAAAGTTACTTTCTCAGTGCATACGATGTTCCGACATTAAGATGGTATACATTTCAATTTTCCAACAAAGTGCAGAGTGCCGACCACATGGATACGTATTAAGTTAACTTCCCACATGTTTCTGAGCTGTTTGAAACTTGTCTCATGGCTCTACACATCAACACAAAAAAGTTGTTAACTCAGGGCCTACAATGGTTAGATAATACAAATAGTACACATTTCAATTTTCACCAAAGTACATGCTGCAAACCTAATGGAAACAACTTAGGTTAACTTTCCACATGTTTCTGAGTTGTTTGAAAGTTGTGTTATGGCTCTGAACATCAAGACAAAAAAGTTGTTTTCTCAGTGCATACAATGGTTTTACAATACAAATAGTATACATTTCAATTGTACTCAAAAGTCCTGATTGCAAACCTAATGGAAACACCTTAGGTTAACTTCCCACATGATTATGAGCAGTTTGAAAGTTGTTTTATGGCTGTACACATCAACACAAAAAAGTTGTTATCTCAGTGCATGCACTGCTTAGACAATACAATTAGCATACATTTCAATTTTACACCAAAGCACTTACTGCAAACCTAAAGGAAACACCTTAGGTTAACTTCCCACATGATTCTGAGTTGTTTGAAAGTTGTTTCATGGCTGTACACATCAACACAAAAAAGTTGTTAAAGTGCATTCAATGCTTAGACAATACATATGTTATACATGTCAATTTTACACCAAAGCACTTACTGCAAACCTAATGGAAACACCTTAGATTAACTTCCACATGATCCTGAGATGGCTGAAAGTTGTTTCATACCTGTCCACATAAAGACAAAAAAGTTGATTTCTCAGTGAATAGAATGCTTTGAAATAAAAGTAGTATACATTTCAATTGTACTCAAAAGTCCTGATTGCAAACCTAATGGAAACACCTTTGGTTAACTTCCCACATCAGTATGAGTAGGTTGAAAGTTGTTTCATGCCTCTGTTCATCTAGACAAAAAAGTTACTTTCTCAATGCATACGATGTTCCGACATTAAGATGGTATACATTTCAATTTTCCAACAAAGTGCAGAGTGCCGACCACATGGATACGTATTAAGTTAACTTCCCACATGAGTATGAGTAGGTTGAAAGTTGTTTCATGCCTCTGTTCATCAAGACAAAAAAGTTACTTTCTCAGTGCATACGATGTTCCGACATTAAGATGGTATACATTTCAATTTTCCAACAAAGTGCAGAGTGCCGACCACATGGATACGTATTAAGTTAACTTCCCACATGTTTCTGAGCTGTTTGAAACTTGTCTCATGGCTCTACACATCAATACAAAAAAGTTGTTAACTCAGGGCATGCAATGGTTAGATAATACAAATAGTACACATTTCAATTTTCACCAAGGTACATGCTGCAAACCTAATGGAAACAACTTAGGTTAACTTCCCACATGTTTCTGAGTTGTTTGAAAGTTGTATTATGGATCTGAACATCAAGACAAAAAAGTTGTTTTCTCAGTGCATACAATGCTTTTACAATACAAATAGTATGCATTTCAATTTTACACCAAAGCACTTACTGCAAACCTAATGGAAACACCTTAGGTTTGCTTCCCACATGATTCTGAGATGTCTGAAAGTTGTTCATACCTGTGCACATAAAGACAAAAAAGTTGATTTCTCAGTGAATAGAATGCTTTGACATAAATGTAGTATAGATTTCAATTGTACTCAAAAGTCCTGACTGCAAAGCTAATGGAAACACCTTAGGTTAACTTCCTACACGAGTATGAGTAGTTTTAAAGTTGTTTCATGCCTCTGTTCATCAAGACATATAAGTTACTTTCTCAGTGCATGCTATCTTGTTTCATTAAGATGGTATACATTTCAATTTTCCAACAAAGTGCAGAGTGCAAACCAGATGGATACATTTTAAGTTAACTTCCCACATGTTTCTGAGTTCTTTGAAAGTTATCTCATGGCTCTGCACATCAAGACAAAAAAGTTGTTTTCTCAGTGCATACAAAGCTTTTACAAGACAAATAGTATACATTTCAATTTTACACAAAAGCACTTACTGCAAGCCTAATGGAAACACCTTTGGTTAACTTCCCACATGAGTATGAGTAGGTTGAAAGTTGTTTCATGCCTCTGTTTATCAAGACAAAAAAGTTGCTTTCTCAGTGCATACCATGTTCTGACATTAAGATGGTATACATTTCAATTTTCCAACAAAGTGCAGAGTGCAAACCAGATGGATAAATTTTAAGTTAACTTCCCACATGTTTCTGAGTTCTTTGAAAGTTGTCTCATGGCTCTGCACATCAAGACAAAAAGTTGTTTTCTCAGTGCATACAAAGCTTTGACAATGCAAGCAGTTTACATTTCAATTTTACACCAAAGCACTTACTGCAAACCTAATGGAAACAACCTGGGTTAACTTTCCACATGATTCTGAGATGTCTGAAAGTTGTTTCATACCAGTGCACATAAAGACAAAAAAGTTGATTTCTCAGTGAATAGAATGCTTTGACATAAATGTAGTATTCATTTCAATTGTACTCAAAAGTCCTGACTGCAAACCTAATGGAAACACCTTAGGTGAACTTCCCACGTTTATGAGTAGCTTTAAAGTTGTTTCATGGCTGTACACATCAACACAAAAAAGTTGATATCTCAGTGCATGCAATGCTCAGACAACGCAAATAGCATACATCTCAATTTTACACCAAAGCACTTACTGCAAACCTAATGGAAACACCTTAGGTTAACTTCCCACATGATTCTGAGATGTCTGAAAGGTGTTTCATACCTTTGCACATAAAGACAAAAAAGTTGATTTCTCAGTGCATACTATGCTTTTACAATACAAATAGTATACATTTCAATTGTACTCAAACGTCCTGACTGCAAACCTAATGGAAACACCTTAGGTTAACTTCCCACAGGTTTATGAGTAGTTTGAAAGTTGTTTCATAGCTCTGTTCATCAAGACAAATAAGTTACTTTCTCAGTGCATACTATGTTCTGACATTAAGATGCTATACATTTCAATTTTCCAACAAAGTGCAGAGTGCAAAACAGATGGACACATTTTAAGTTAACTTCCCACATGTTTCTGAGTTCTTTGAAAGTTGTCTCATGGCTCTGAACATCAAGACAAAAAAGTTACTTTCTCAGTGCATACTATCTTCTGACATTAAGATGGTATACATTTCAATTTTCCAACAAAGTGCAGAGTGCAAACCAGATGGATACATATTAAGATAACTTCCCACATGTTTCTGAGCTGTTTGAAAGTTGTCTCATGGCTCTACACATCAACACAAAAAAGTTGCTAACTCAGGGCATACAATGGTTAGATAATACACATAGTATACATTTCAATTTTACACCAAAGCACTTACTGCAAACCTAATAGAAACACCTTAGGTTAACTTCCCACATGATTCTGAGATGTCTGAAAGTTGTTTCATACCTGTGCACATAAAGACAAAAAAGTTGTTTTCTCAGTGAATACAATGCTTTGACATAAATGTAGTATACATTTCAATTGTACCTAAAAGTCCTGACTGCAAACCTAATGGAAACACCTGAGGTTAACTTCCCACATGAGTATGAGTAGTTAGAAAGTTGTTTCATGCCTCTGTTCATCAAGACAAAAAAGTTACTTTCTCAGTGCATGCTATCTTCTGACGTTAAGATGGTATACATTTCAATTTTCCAACAAAGTGCAGAGTGCAAACCAGATGGATACATATTAAGTTAACTTCCCACATGTTTCTGAGTTGTTTGAAAGTTGTATTATGGCTCTGAACATCAAGACAATAAAGTTGTTTTCTCAGTGCATACAATGCTTTTACAAAACAAATAGTATACATTTCAATTTTACACCAAAGCACTTACTACAAACCTAATCGAAACACCTTAGGTTAGCTGCCCACATGATTCTGAAATGTCTGAAAGTTGTTTCATACCTGTGCACATAAAGACAACAAAGTTGATTTCTCAGTGTATAGACTGCTTCGACATGAAAGTAGTATACATTTCAATTGTACTCAAAAGGTCTGACAGCAAACCTAATGGAAACACGTTTGGTTAACTTCCCACATGAGTATGAGTAGGTTGAAAGTTGTTTCATGCCTCTGTTCATCAAGACAAAAAAGTTACTTTCTCATTGCATACTATCTTCTGACATTAAGATGGTATACATTTCAATTTTCCAACAAAGTGCAGAGTGCAAACCAGATGGATACATATTAAGTTAACTTCCCACATGTTTCTGAGCTGTTTGAAAGTTGTCTCATGGCTCTACACATCAACACAAAAAAGTTGTTAACTCAGGGCATTCAATGGTTAGATAATACAAATAGTATACATTTCAATTTTACACCAAAGTACATGCTGCAAACCTAATGGAAACAACATAGGTTAACTTCCCAAATGTTTCTGAGTTGTTTGAAAGTTGTATTATGGCTCTGAACATCAAGACAAAAAAGTTGTTTTCTCAGTGCATACTATGCTTTTACAATACAAATAGTATACATTTCAATTGTACTCAAAAGTTCTGACTGCAAACCTAATGAAAACACCTTTGGTTAACTTCCCACATGAGTATGAGTAGGTTGAAAGTTGTTTCATGCCTCTCTTCATCAAGACAAAAAAGTTACTTTCTCAGTGCATACAATGTTCTGACATTAAGATGGTATAGATTTCAATTTTCCAACAAAGTACAGAGTGCAAACCAGATGGATATATATTAAGTTAACTTCCCACATGTTTTTGAGTTCTTTGCAAGTTGTCTCACGGCTCTGCACATCAAGACAAAAAAGTTGTTTTCTCAGTGCATACAAAGCTTTGACAATACTAGTAGTATACATCTCAATTTTACACCAAAGTACATGCTGCAAACCTAATGGAAACAACGTAGGTTAACTTCCCACATGAGTATGAGTAGGTTGAAAGTTGTTTCATGCCTCTGTTCATCAAGACAAAAAAGTTACTTTCTCAGTGCATACTATGTTCTGACATTAAGATGGTATACATTTCAGTTTTCCAACAAAGTGCAGAGTTGAAACCAGATGGATACATATTAAGTTAACGTCCCACATGTTTCTGAGCTGTTTGAAAGTTGTCTCATGGATCTACACATCAACACAAAAAAGTTGTTAACTCAGGGCATACAATGGTTAGATAATACAAATAGTATACATTTCAATTTTACACCAAAGTACATGCTGCAAACCTAATGGAAACAACTTAGGTTAACTTCCCACATGATTATGAGCAGTTTGAAAGTTGTTTCATGGCTGTACACATCAACACAAAAAAGTTGTTATCTCAGTGCATGCAATGCTTAGACAATACAAATACTATACATTTCAATTTTACACCAAAGTACATGCTGCAAACCTAATGGAAACAACTTAGGTTAACTTCCCACATGTTTCTGAGTTGTTTGAAAGTTGTATTATGGCTCTGAACATCAAGACAAAAAAGTTGTTTTCTCAGTGAATAGAATGTTTGACATAAATGTAGTATACATTTCAATTCCACTCAAAAGTTCTGACTGCAAACCTAATGGAAACAACTTTGGTTTACTTCCCACATGAGTATGAGTAGGTTGAAAGTTGTTTCATGCCTCTGTTCATCAAGACAAAAAAGTTACTTTCTCAGTGCAAACTATGTTCTGACATTAAGATGGTATACATTTCGATTTTCCAACAAAGTGCAGAGTGCAAACCAGATGGGTACATTTTAAGTTACCTTCCCACATATTTCTGAGTTCTTTGAAAGTTGTCTCATGGCTCTGCACATCAAGACAAAAAAGTTGTTTTCTCACTACATACAAAGCTTGACAATACAAGTAGTATACATTGCAATTTTGCAGCAAAGCACTTACTGCAAACCTAATGAAAACACCTTAGGTTAACTTCCCACATGATTCTGAGATGTCTGAAAGTGTTTCATGCCAGTGCACATAAAGTCAAAAAAGTTGATCTCTCAGTGAATAGAATGCTTTGACATAAACGTAGTAGACATTTCAATTGTACGCAAAAGTCCTGACTGCATACTTAAAGGAAACACCTTAGGTTAACTTCCCACATGTTTATGAGCTGTTTGAAAGTTGTCTCATGGCTCTACACATCAACACAAAAAAGTTGTTATCTCAGTGATGCAATGCTTAGACAATACAAATAGTATACATTTCAATTTTACACCGAAGCACTTACTGCAAACCTAATGGAAACACCTTAGGTTAACTTCCCACATGATTCTGAGATGTCTGAAAGTTGTTTCATATCTGTGCACATAAAGACAAAAAAGTTGATTTCTCAGTGCATACTATTTGTATTATACAATACAAATAGTATACATTTCAATTGTACTCAAAAGTCCTGACTGTAAGCCTAATGGAAACACCTTAGGTTAACTTCCCACATGTTTATGAGTAGTTTGAAAGTTGTTTCATAGCTCTGTTCATCAAGACAAATAAGTTATTTTCTCAGTGCATACTATGTTCTGACATTAAGATGGTATACATTTCAATTTTCCAACAAAGTGCAGAGTGCAAACCAGATGGATACATTTTAAGTTAACTTCCCACATGTTTCTGAGTTCTTTGAAAGTTGTTTCATGGCTGTACACATCAAGACAAAAAAGTTGTTATCTCAGTGCATGCAATGCTTAGACAATACAAATAGTATACATTTCAATTTTACACCAAAGCACTTACTGCAAACCTAATGGAAACACTTTAGGTTAACTTCCCACATGATTCTGAGATGTCTGAAAGTTGTTTCATACCTGTGTACATAAAGACAAAAAATTGATTTCTCAGTGAATAGAATGCTTTGACATAAATGTAGTATACATTTCAATTGTACTCAAAAGTCCTGACTGGAAACATAATGGAAACACCTTAGGTGAATTTCCCACATGTTTATGAGCTGTTTGAAAGTTGTCTCATGGCTCTACACATCAACACAAAAAAGTTGCAAACTCAGGGCATTCAATGGTTAGATAACACAAATAGTATACATTTCAATTTTACACCAAAGCACTTACTGCAAGCCTAATGGAAACACCTTTGGTTAACTTCCGACATGAGTATGAGTAGGTTGAAAGTTGTTTCATGCCTCTGTACATCAAGACAAACAAGTTTCTTTCTCAGTGCGTACTATCTTCTGACATTAAGATGGTATAGATTTCAATTTTCCAACCAAGTGCAGAGTGCAAACCAGATGGATACATATTAAGTTAACTTCGCACATGTTTCTGAGCTGTTTGAAAGTTGTCTCATGGCTGTACACATCAACACAAAAAAGTTGTTAACTCAGGGCATACAATGGTTACATAATACAAATAGTATACATTTCAATTTTACACCAAAGTACATACTGGAAACCTAATGCAAACAACTTAGGTTAACTTCCAACATGTTTCTGAGCTGTTTCAAAGTTGTATTATGGCTCTGAACATCAAGACAAAAAAGTTGTTTTCTCAGTGCATACTATGCTTTTCCAATACAAATAGTATACATTTCAATTGTACTCAAAAGTCCTGATTGCAAACCTAATCGAAACACCTAAGGTTAACTTCCCACATGATTATGAGTAGTTTGAAAGTGGTTTCATGGCTCTACACATCAACACAAAAAAGTTGTTATCTCAGTGCATGCAATGCTTAGACAATGCAAATTGTATACATCTCAATTTTACACCAAAGCACTTGCTGCAAACCTGATGGAAACACCTTAGGTTAACTTCCCACATGATTCTGAGATGTCTGAAAGTTGTTTCATACCTGTACACATAAAGACAAAAAAGTTGATTTCTCAGTGCATACTATACTTTTACAATACAAGTAGTATACATTTCAATTGTACTCAAAAGTTCTGACTGCAAACCTAATGGAAACACCTTTGGTTAGCTTCCCACAGGAGTATGAGTAGGTTGAAAGTTGTTTCATGCCTCTGTACATCAAGACAAAAAAGTTACTTTCTCAGTGCGTACTATCTTCTGACATTAAGATGGTATAGATTTCAATTTTCCAACCAAGTGCAGAGTGCAAACCAGATGGATACATATTAAGTTAACTTCGCACATGTTTCTGAGCTGTTTGAAAGTTGTCTCATGGCTGTACACATCAACACAAAAAAGTTGTTAACTCAGGGCATACAATGGTTACATAATACAAATAGTATACATTTCAATTTTACACCAAAGTACATACTGGAAACCTAATGCAAACAACTTAGGTTAACTTCCAACATGTTTCTGAGCTGTTTCAAAGTTGTATTATGGCTCTGAACATCAAGACAAAAAAGTTGTTTTCTCAGTGCATACTATGCTTTTCCAATACAAATAGTATACATTTCAATTGTACTCAAAAGTCCTGATTGCAAACCTAATCGAAACACCTAAGGTTAACTTCCCACATGATTATAAGTAGTTTGAAAGTGGTTTCATGGCTCTACACATCAACACAAAAAAGTTGTTATCTCAGTGCATGCAATGCTTGGACAATGCAAATTGTATACATCTCAATTTTACACCAAAGCACTTGCTGCAAACCTTTTGGAAACACCTTAGGTTAACTTCCCACATGATTCTGAGATGTCTGAAAGTTGTTTCATACCTGTACACATAAAGACAAAAAAGTTGATTTCTCAGTGCGTACTATACTTTTACAATACAAGTAGTATACATTTCAATTGTACTCAAAAGTTCTGACTGCAAACCTAATGGAAACACCTTTGGTTAGCTTCCCACAGGAGTATGAGTAGGTTGAAAGTTGTTTCATGCCTCTGTTCATCAAGACAAAAAAGTTACTTTCTCAGTGCATACTATCTTCTGACATTAAGATGGTATACATTTCAATTTTCCAACAAAGTGCAGAGTGCAAACCAGATGGATACATATTAAGTTAACTTCCCACATGTTTCTGAGCTGTTTGAAAGTTGTCTCATGGCTCTACACATCAACACAAAAAAGTTGTTAACTCAGGGCATACAATGGTTACATAATATAAATAGTATACATTTCAATTTTACACCACAGTACATGCTGCAAACCTAATGGAAACAACTTAGGTTAACTTCCCACATGTTTCTGAGTTCTTTCAAAGTTTTATCATGGCTCTGAACATCAAGACAAAAAAGTTGTTTTCTCAGTGCATACTATGCTTTTACAATACAAATAGCATACATTTCAATTGTACTCAAAAGTCCTGATTGCAAACCTAATGGAAACACCTTAGGTTAACTTCCCACATGTTTTTGAGTAGTTTGAAAGTTGTTTCATGGCTGTACACATCAACACAAAAAAGTTCTTATGTCAGTGCATGCAATGCTTAGACAATACAAATAGAATACATTTCAAATTTACACCAAAGTACATGCTGCATACCTAATGGGAACAACTTAGGTTAACTTCCCACATGTTTCTGAGTTGTTTGAAAGTTGTATTATGGCTCTGAACATCAAGACAAAAAAGTTGTTTTCTCAGTGCATACAATGGTTTTACAATACAAATAGTATACATTTCAATTGTACTCAAAAGTCCTGATTGCAAACCTAATGGAAACACCTTAGGTTAACTTCCCACATCATTATGAGCAGTTTGAAAGTTGTTTTATGGCTGTACACATCAACACAAAAAAGTTGTTATCTCAGTGCATGCAATGCTTAGACAATACAAATAGTATACATTTCAATTTTACACCAAAGCACTTACTGCAAACCTAAAGGAAACACCTTAGGGTAACTTCACACATGATTCTGAGTTGTTTGAAAGTTGTAGTATCGCTCTGAACATCAAGACAAAAAAGTTGTTCTCTCAGTGAATAGAATGCTTTCACATAAATGTAGTATACATTTCAATTGTACTCAAAAGTCCTGACTGAAAACCTAATGTAAACACCTTAGGTTAACTTCCCACATGTTTATGAGTAGTTTCAAAGTTGTTTCATGGCTGTACACATCAACACAAAAAAGTTGTTATCTCAGTGCATGCAATGCTTAGACAATACAAATAGTATACATTTCAATTTTACACCAAAGCACTTACTGCAAACCTAATGGAAACACCTTAGGTTAACTTCCCACATGTTTCTGAGTTGTTTGAAAGTTGTATTATGGCTCTGAACATCAAGAGAAAAAAGTACTGCAAACCTAATGGAAACACCTTAGGTGAACTTCCCACGTTTATGGGTATGAGTAGGTTGAAAGTTGTTTCATGTCTCTGTTCATCAAGACAAAAAAGTTGCTTTCTCAGTGCATACCATGTTCTGACATTAAGATGGTATAGATTTCAATTTTCCAACAAAGTGCAGAGTGCAAACCAGATGGATAAATTTTAAGTTAACTTCCCACATGTTTCTGAGTTCTTTGAAAGTTGTCTCATGGCTCTGCACATCAAGACAAAAAGTTGTTTTCTCAGTGCATACAAAGCTTTGACAATACAAGTAGTATATATTTCAATTTTACACCAAAGAACTTACTGCAAACCTAATGGAAACAACCTGGGTTAACTTCCCACATGATTCTGAGATGTCTGAAAGTTGTTTCATACCAGTGCACATAAAGACAAAACAGTTGATTTCTCAGTGAATAGAATGCTTTGACATAAATGTAGTATACATTTCAATTGTACTCAAAAGTCCTGACTGCAAACCTAATGGAAACACCTTAGGTGAACTTCCCACATGTT
The DNA here is from genome assembly GCF_030028105.1 of Mobula birostris. Lineage (NCBI taxonomy): Eukaryota > Metazoa > Chordata > Chondrichthyes > Myliobatiformes > Myliobatidae > Mobula > Mobula birostris. The sequence goes on from NC_092391.1 coordinate 64,782,998, forward strand.
TATGAGTAGCTTGAAAGTTGTTTCATGGCTGTACACATCAACACAAAAAAGTTGTTATCTCAGTGCATGCAATGCTCAGACAAGACAAATAGCATACATCTCAATTTTACACCAAAGCACTTACTGCAAACCTAATGGAAACACCTTAGGTTAACTTCCCACATGATTCTGAGATGTCTGAAAGTTGTTTCATACCTGTGCACATAAAGACAAAACAGTTGATTTCTCAGTGAATAGAATGCTTTGACATAAATATAGTATACATTTCAATTTTACCCAAAAGTTCTGACTGCAAACCTAATGGAAACACCTTTGGTTAACTTCCCACATGAGTATGAGTAGGTTGAAAGTTGTTTCATGCCTCTGTTCATCAAGACAAAAAAGTTACTTTCTCAGTGCATACGATGTTCCGACATTAAGATGGTATACATTTCAATTTTCCAACAAAGTGCAGAGTGCCGACCACATGGATACGTATTAAGTTAACTTCCCACATGTTTCTGAGCTGTTTGAAACTTGTCTCATGGCTCTACACATCAACACAAAAAAGTTGTTAACTCAGGGCCTACAATGGTTAGATAATACAAATAGTACACATTTCAATTTTCACCAAAGTACATGCTGCAAACCTAATGGAAACAACTTAGGTTAACTTCCCACATGTTTCTGAGTTGTTTGAAAGTTGTGTTATGGCTCTGAACATCAAGACAAAAAAGTTGTTTTCTCAGTGCATACAATGGTTTTACAATACAAATAGTATACATTTCAATTGTACTCAAAAGTCCTGATTGCAAACCTAATGGAAACACCTTAGGTTAACTTCCCACATGATTATGAGCAGTTTGAAAGTTGTTTTATGGCTGTACACATCAACACAAAAAAGTTGTTATCTCAGTGCATGCACTGCTTAGACAATACAATTAGCATACATTTCAATTTTACACCAAAGCACTTACTGCAAACCTAAAGGAAACACCTTAGGTTAACTTCCCACATGATTCTGAGTTGTTTGAAAGTTGTTTCATGGCTGTACACATCAACACAAAAAAGTTGTTAAAGTGCATTCAATGCTTAGACAATACATATGTTATACATGTCAATTTTACACCAAAGCACTTACTGCAAACCTAATGGAAACACCTTAGATTAACTTCCACATGATCCTGAGATGGCTGAAAGTTGTTTCATACCTGTCCACATAAAGACAAAAAAGTTGATTTCTCAGTGAATAGAATGCTTTGAAATAAAAGTAGTATACATTTCAATTGTACTCAAAAGTCCTGACTGCAAACCTAATGGAAACACCTTTGGTTAACTTCCCACATCAGTATGAGTAGGTTGAAAGTTGTTTCATGCCTCTGTTCATCTAGACAAAAAAGTTACTTTCTCAATGCATACGATGTTCCGACGTTAAGATGGTATACATTTCAATTTTCCAACAAAGTGCAGAGTGCCGACCACATGGATACGTATTAAGTTAACTTCCCACATGAGTATGAGTAGGTTGAAAGTTGTTTCATGCCTCTGTTCATCAAGACAAAAAAGTTACTTTCTCAGTGCATACGATGTTCCGACATTAAGATGGTATACATTTCAATTTTCCAACAAAGTGCAGAGTGCCGACCACATGGATACGTATTAAGTTAACTTCCCACATGTTTCTGAGCTGTTTGAAACTTGTCTCATGGCTCTACACATCAATACAAAAAAGTTGTTAACTCAGGGCATGCAATGGTTAGATAATACAAATAGTACACATTTCAATTTTCACCAAAGTACATGCTGCAAACCTAATGGAAACAACTTAGGTTAACTTCCCACATGTTTCTGAGTTGTTTGAAAGTTGTATTATGGATCTGAACATCAAGACAAAAAAGTTGTTTTCTCAGTGCATACAATGCTTTTACAATACAAATAGTATGCATTTCAATTTTACACCAAAGCACTTACTGCAAACCTAATGGAAACACCTTAGGTTTGCTTCCCACATGATTCTGAGATGTCTGAAAGTTGTTCATACCTGTGCACATAAAGACAAAAAAGTTGATTTCTCAGTGAATAGAATGCTTTGACATAAATGTAGTATAGATTTCAATTGTACTCAAAAGTCCTGACTGCAAAGCTAATGGAAACACCTTAGGTTAACTTCCTACACGAGTATGAGTAGTTTTAAAGTTGTTTCATGCCTCTGTTCATCAAGACATAAAAGTTACTTTCTCAGTGCATGCTATCTTGTTTCATTAAGATGGTATACATTTCAATTTTTCAACAAAGTGCAGAGTGCAAACCAGATGGATACATTTTAAGTTAACTTCCCATATGTTTCTGAGTTCTTTGAAAGTTGTCTCATGGCTCTGCACATCAAGACAAAAAAGTTGTTTTCTCAGTGCATATAAAGCTTTTACAAGACAAATAGTATACATTTCAATTTTACACAAAAGCACTTACTGCAAGCCTAATGGAAACACCTTTGGTTAACTTCCCACATGAGTATGAGTAGGTTGAAAGTTGTTTCATGCCTCTGTTTATCAAGACAAAAAAGTTGCTTTCTCAGTGCATACCATGTTCTGACATTAAGATGGTATAGATTTCAATTTTCCAACAAAGTGCAGAGTGCAAACCAGATGGATAAATTTTAAGTTAACTTCCCACATGTTTCTGAGTTCTTTGAAAGTTGTCTCATGGCTCTGCACATCAAGACAAAAAGTTGTTTTCTCAGTGCATACAAAGCTTTGACAATGCAAGTAGTTTACATTTCAATTTTACACCAAAGCACTTACTGCAAACCTAATGGAAACAACCTGGGTTAACTTCCCACATGATTCTGAGATGTCTGAAAGTTGTTTCATACCAGTGCACATAAAGACAAAAAAGTTGATTTCTCAGTGAATAGAATGCTTTGACATAAATGTAGTATTCATTTCAATTGTACTCAAAAGTCCTGACTGCAAACCTAATGGAAACACCTTAGGTGAACTTCCCACGTTTATGAGTAGCTTTAAAGTTGTTTCATGGCTGTACACATCAACACAAAAAAGTTGATATCTCAGTGCATGCAATGCTCAGACAACACAAATAGCATACATCTCAATTTTACACCAAAGCACTTACTGCAAACCTAATGGAAACACCTTAGGTTAACTTCCCAGATGATTCTGAGATGTCTGAAAGGTGTTTCATACCTTTGCACATAAAGACAAAAAAGTTGATTTCTCAGTGCATACTATGCTTTTACAATACAAATAGTATACATTTCAATTGTACTCAAACGTCCTGACTGCAAACCTAATGGAAACACCTTAGGTTAACTTCCCACAGGTTTATGAGTAGTTTGAAAGTTGTTTCATAGCTCTGTACATCAAGACAAATAAGTTACTTTCTCAGTGCATACTATGTTCTGACATTAAGATGCTATACATTTCAATTTTCCAACAAAGTGCAGAGTGCAAAACAGATGGACACATTTTAAGTTAACTTCCCACATGTTTCTGAGTTCTTTGAAAGTTGTCTCATGGCTCTGCACATCAAGACAAAAAAGTTACTTTCTCAGTGCATACTATCTTCTGACATTAAGATGGTATACATTTCAATTTTCCAACAAAGTGCAGAGTGCAAACCAGATGGATACATATTAAGATAACTTCCCACATGTTTCTGAGCTGTTTGAAAGTTGTCTCATGGCTCTACACATCAACACAAAAAAGTTGCTAACTCAGGGCATACAATGGTTAGATAATACACATAGTATACATTTCAATTTTACACCAAAGCACTTACTGCAAACCTAATAGAAACACCTTAGGTTAACTTCCCACATGTTTCTGAGTTCTTTGAAAGTTGTCTCATGGCTCTGCACATCAAGGCAAAAAAGTTGTTTTCTCAGTGCATACTATGCTTTTGCAATACAAATAGTATACATTTCAATTGTACTCAAAAGTTCTGACTGCAAACCTAATGGAAACACCATTGGTTAACTTCCCACATGAGTATGAGTAGGTTGTAAGTTGTTCTATGCCTCTGTTCATCAAGACAAAAAAGTTACTTTCTCAGTGCATACTAAGTTCTGACATTAAGATGGTATATATTTCAATTTTCCAACAAAGTGCAGAGTGCAAACCAAATGGGTACATTTTAAGTTTACTTCCCACATGTTTCTGAGTTCTTTGAAAGATTTCTCATGGCTCTACACATCAACACAAAAAAGTTGTTAACTCAGGGCATACAATGGTTAGATAATACAAATAGTATACCTTTCAATTTTACACCAAAGTACATGCTGCAAACCTAATGGAAACAACTTAGGTTAACTTCCCACATGTTTCTGATTGGTTTGAAAGTTGTATTATGGCTCTGAACATCAAGACAAAAAAGTTGTTTTCTCAGTGCATACAATGCTTTTACAATACAAATGGTATACATTTCAATTTTACACCAAAGCACTTACTGCAAACCTAATGGAAACACCTTAGGTTAACTTCCCACATGATTCTGAGATGTCTGAAAGTTGTTTCATACCTGTGCACATAAAGACAAAAAAGTTGATTTCTCAATGAATAGAATGCTTTGACATAAAAGTAGTATACATTTCAATTGTACTCAAAAGTTCTGACTGCAAACCTAATGGAAACACCTTTGGTTAACTTCCCACATGATTCTGAGCTGTTTGAAAGTTGTTTCAGGGCTGTACACATCAACACAAAAAAGTTGATTTCTCAGTGAATAGAATGCTTTGACATAAAAGTAGTATACATTTCAATTGTATTCAAAAGTTCTGACTGCAAACCTAATGGAAGCACCTTTGGTTTACTTCCCACATGAGTATGAGTAGGTTGAAAGTTGTTTCATGCCTCTGTTCATCAAGACAAAAAAGTTACTTTCTCAGTGCATACGATGTTCCGACATTAAGATGGTATACATTTCAATTTTCCAACAAAGTGCAGAGTGCCGACCACATGGATACATATTAAGTTAACTTCCCACATGTTTCTGAGCTGTTTGAAAGTTGTCTCATGGCTCTACACATCAACACAAAAAAGTTGTTAACTCAGGGCATACAATGGTTAGATAATACAAATAGTATACATTTCAATTTTCACCAAAGTACATGCTGCAAACCTAATGGAAACAACTTAGGTTACCTTCCCACATGTTTCTGAGTTGTTTGAAAGTTGTATTATGGCTCTGAACATCAAGACAAAAAAGGTTGTTTTCTCAGTGCATACAATGCTTTTACAATACAAATAGTATACATTTCAATTGTACTCAAAAGTCCTGATTGCAAATCTAATGGAATCACCTTAGGTTAACTTCCCACATGTTTATGAGTAGTTTGAAAGTTGTTTCATGGCTTTACACATCAACACAAAAAAGTTGTTATCTCAGTGCATGCAATGCTTCGACAATTATTAAAGTATACATTTCAATTTTACACCAAAGCACTTACTGCAAACCTAATGGAAACACCTTAGGTTAACTTCCCACATGATTCTGAGATGTCTGAAAGTTGTTTCATACCAGTGCACATAAAGACAAAAAAGTTGATTTCTCAGTGAATAGAATGCTTTGACATAAATGTAGTAGACATTTCAACTGTACTCAAAAATCCTGACTGCAAACTTAATGGAAACACCTTAGGTTAACTTCCCACATGTTTATGAGCTGTTTGAAAGTTGTCTCATGGCTCTACACATCAACACAAAAAAGTTGCAAACTCAGGGCACTCAATGGTTAGATAACACAAATAGTATACATTTCAATTTTACACCAAAGCACTTACTGCAAACCTAAAGGAAACACCTTAGGTTAACTTCCCACATGATTCTGAGATGTCAGAAAGTTGTTTCATACCTGTGCACATAAAGACAAAAAAGTTGATTTCTCAGTGCATACTATGCTTTTACAATACAAGTAGTATACATTTCAATTTTACACCAAAGCACTTACTGCAAGCCTAATTGAAACACCTTTGGTTAACTTCCCACATGAGTATGAGTAGGTTGAAAGTTGTTTCATGCCTCTGTACATCAAGACAAAAAAGTTACTTTCTCAGTGCATACTATCTTCTGACATTAAGATGGTATAGATTTCAATTTTCCAACCAAGTGCAGAGTGCAAACCAGATGGATACATATTAAGTTAACTTCGCACATCTTTTTGAGCTGTTTGAAAGTTGTCTCATGGCTGTACACATCAGCACAGAAAAGTTGTTAACTCAGGGCATACAATGGTTACATAATGCAAATAGTATACATTTCAATTTTACACCATAGTACATGCTGGAAACCTAATGCAAACAACTTAGGTTAACTTCCAACATGTTTCTGAGCTGTTTCAAAGTTGTATTATGGCTCTGAACATCAAGACAAAAAAGTTGTTTTCTCAGTGCATACTATGCTTTTACAAAACAAATAGTATACATTTCAATTGTACTCAAAAGTCCTGATTGCAAACCTAATCGAAACACCTAAGGTTAACTTCCCACTTGATTTTGAGTAGTTTGAAAGTGGTTTCATGGCTCTACACATCAACACAAAAAAGTTGTTATCTCAGTGCATGCAATGCTTAGACAATACAAATTGTATACATCTCAATTTTACACCAAAGCACTTGCTGCAAACCTGATGGAAACACCTTAGGTTAACTTCCCACATGATTCTGAGATGTCTGAAAGTTGTTTCATACCTGTACACATAAAGACAAAAAAGTTGATTTCTCAGTGCGTACTATACTTTTACAATACAAGTAGTATACATTTCAATTGTACTCAAAAGTTCTGACTGCAAACCTAATGGAAACATCTTTGGTTAGCTTCCCACATGAGTATGAGTAGGTTGAAAGTTGTTTCATGCCTCTGTTCATCAAGACAAAGAAGTTACTTTCTCAGTGCATACTATCTTCTGACATTAAGATGGTATACATTTCAATTTTCCAACAAAGTGCAGAGTGCAAACCAGATGGATACATATTAAGTTAACTTCCCACATGTTTCTGAGCTGTTTGAAAGTTGTCTCATGGCTCTACACATCAACACAAAAAAGTTGTTCTCTCAGGGCATACAATGGTTACATAATGTAAATAGTATACATTTCAATTTTACACCACAGTACATGCTGCAAACCTAATGGAAACAACTTAGGTTAACTTCCCACATGTTTTTGAGTAGTTTGAAAGTTGTTTCATGGCTGTACACATCAACACAAAAAAGTTCTTATGTCACTGCATGCAATGCTTAGACAATACAAATAGAATACATTTCAAATTTACACCAAAGTACATGCTGCATACCTAATGGGAACAACTTAGGCTAACTTCCCACATGTTTCTGAGTTGTTTGAAAGTTGTATTATGGCTCTGAACATCAAGACAAAAAAGTTGTTTTCTCAGTGCATACAATGGTTTTACAATACAAATAGTATACATTTCAATTGTACTCAAAAGTCCTGATTGCAAACCTAATGGAAACACCTTAGGTTAACTTCCCACATGATTATGAGCAGTTTGAAAGTTGTTTTATGGCTGTACACATCAACACAAAAAAGTTGTTATCTCAGTGCATGCAATGCTTAGACAATACAAATAGTATACATTTCAATTTTACACCAAAGCACTTACTGCAAACCTAAAGGAAACACCTTAGGTTAACTTCACACATGATTCTGAGTTGTTTGAAAGTTGTATTATCGCTCTGAACATCAAGACAAAAAAGTTGTTTTCTCAGTGAATAGAATGCTTTGACATAAATGTAGTATACATTTCAATTGTACTCAAAAGTCCTGACTGCAAACCTAATGTAAACACCTTAGGTTAACTTCCCACATGTTTATGAGTTGTTTGAAAGTTGTTTCATGGCTGTACACATCAACACAAAAAAGTTGTTATCTCAGTGCATGCAATGCTTAGACAATACAAATAGTATACATTTCAATTTTACACCAAAGCACTTACTGCAAACCTAATGGAAACACCTTAGGTTATCTTCCCACATGTTTCTGAGTTGTTTGAAAGTTGTATTATGGCTCTGAACATCAAGAGAAAAAAGTACTGCAAACCTAATGGAAACAACTTAGGTGAACTTCCCACGTTTATGAGTATGAGTAGGTTGAAAGTTGTTTCATGCCTCTGTTCATCAAGACAAAAAAGTTGCTTTCTCAGTGCATACCATGTTCTGACATTAAGATGGTATAGATTTCAATTTTCCAACAAAGTGCAGAGTGCAAACCAGATGGATAAATTTTAAGTTAACTTCCCACATGTTTCTGAGTTATTTGAAAGTTGTCTCATGGCTCTGCACATCAAGACAAAAAGTTGTTTTCTCAGTGCATACAAAGTTTTGACAATACAAGTAGTATATATTTCAATTTTACACCAAAGCACTTACTGCAAACCTAATGGAAACAACCTTGGTTAACTTCCCACATGATTCTGAGATGTCTGAAAGTTGTTTCATACCAGTGCACATAAAGACAAAAAAGTTGATTTCTCAGTGAATAGAATGCTTTGACATAAATGTAGTATACATTTCAATTGTACTCAAAAGTCCTGACTGCAAACCTAATGGAAACACCTTAGGTGAACTTCCCACATGTTTATGAGTAGCTTGAAAGTTGTTTCATGGCTGTACACATCAACACAAAAAAGTTGTTATCTCAGTGCATGCAATGCTCAGACAAGACAAATAGCATACATCTCAATTTTACACCAAAGCACTTACTGCAAACCTAATGGAAGCACCTTAGGTTAACTTCCCACATGATTCTGAGATGTCTGAAAGTTGTTTCATACCTGTGCACACAAAGACAAAAAAGTTGATTTCTCAGTAAATAGAAAGCTTTGACATAAAAGTAGTATACATTTCAATTCTACTCAAAAGTTCTGACTGCAAACCTAATGGAAACACCTTTGGTTTACTTCCCACATGAGTATGAGTAAATTGAAAGTTGTTTCATGCCTCTGTTCATCAAGACAAAAAAGTTACTTTCTCAGTGCATACGATGTTCCGACATTAAGATGGTATACATTTCAATTTTCCAACAAAGTGCAGAGTGCCGACCACATGGATACATATTAAGTTAACTTCCCACATGTTTCTGAGTTGTTTGAAAGTTGTATTATGGCTCTGAACATCAAGACAAAAAAGTTGTTTTCTCAGTGCATACAATGCTTTTAAAATACAAATAGTATACATTTCAATTTTACACCAAAGCACTTACTGCAAACCTAATGGAAACACCTTAGGTTAGCTTCCCACATGATTCTGAGATGTCTGATAGTTGTTCATACCTGTGCACATAAAGACAAAAAAGTTGATTTCTCAGTGAATAAAATGCTTTGACATAAATTTAGTATTGATTAAAATTGTACTCAAAAGTCCTGACTGCAAACCTAATGGAAACACCTGAGGTAAACTTCCCACATGAGTATGAGTAGTTTTGAAGTTGTTTCATGCTTCTGTTCATCAAGACAAAAAAGTTACTTTCTCAGTGCATGCTATCTTATGACATTAAGATGGTATACATTTCAATTTTCCAACAAAGTGCAGAGTGCAAACCAGATGGATACATATTAAGTTAACTTCCCACATGTTTCAGAGTTGTTTGAAAGTTGTGTTATGGCTCTGAACATCAAGACAATAAAGTTGTTTTCTCAGTGCATACAATGCTTTTACAAAACAAATAGTATACATTTCAATTTTACACCAAAGCACTTACTGCAAACCTAATCGAAACACCTTAGGTTAGGTGCCCACATGATTCTGAAATGTCTGAAAGTTGTTTCATACCTGTGCACATAAAGACAACAAAGTTGATTTCTCAGTCAATAGACTGCTTCGACATGAAAGTAGTATACATTTCAATTGTACTCAAAAGGTCTGACTGCAAACCTAATGGAAACACCGTTGGTTAACTTCCCACATGAGTATGAGTAGGTTGAAAGTTGTTTCATGCCTCTGTTCATCAAGACAAAAAAGTTACTTTCTCAGTGCATACTATCTTCTGACATTAAGATGGTATACATTTCAATTTTCCAACAAAGTGCAGAGTGCAAACCAGATGGATACATATTAAGTTAACTTCCCACATGTTTCTGAGCTGTTTGAAAGTTGTCTCATGGCTCTACACATCAACACAAAAAGGTTGTTATCGCAGGGCATTCAATGGTTAGATAATACAAACAGTATACATTTCAATTTTACACCAAAGTACATGCTGCAAACCTCATGGAAACAACTTAGGTTAACTTCCCAAATGTTTCTGAGTTGTTTGAAAGTTGTATTATGGCTCTGAACATCAAGACAAAAAAGTTGTTTTCTCAGTGCATACTATGCTTTTACAATACAAATAATATACATTTGAATTGTACTCAATAGTTCTGACTGCAAACCTAATGAAAACACCTATGGTTAACTTCCCACATGAGTATGAGTAGGTTGAAAGTTGTTTCATGCCTCTTTCATCAAGACAAAAAAGTTACTTTCTCAGTGCATACTATGTTCTGACATTAAGATGGTATACATTTCAGTTTTCCAACAAAGTGCAGAGTTGAAACCAAATGGATACATATTAAGTTAACGTCCCACATGTTTCTGTGCTGTTTGAACGTTGTCTCATGGATCTACACATCAACACAAAAAAGTTGTTAACTCAGGGCATACAATGGTTAGATAATACAAATAGTATACATTTCAATTTTACACCAAAGTACATGCTGCATACCTAATGAAAACAACCTTGGTTAACTTCCCGCATGTTTCTGAGTTCTTTGTAAGTTGTATTATAGCTCTGAATATCAAGACAAAAAATGTTGTTTTCTCAGTGCATACAATGCTTTTACCATACAAATAGTATACATTTCAATTGTACTCAAAAGTCCTGATTGCAAACCAAATGGAAACACCTTAGGTTAACTTCCCACATGATTATGAGCAGTTTGACAGTTGTTTCATGGCTGTACACATCAACACAAAAAAGTTGTTATCTCAGGGCATGCAATGCTTAGACAATACAAATAGTATACATTTCAATTTTACACCAAAGTACATACTGCAAACCTAATGGAAACAACTTAGGTTAACTTCCCACATGTTTTTGAGTAGTTTGAAAGTTGTTTCATGGCTGTACACATCAACACAAAAAAGTTCTTATGTCAGTGCATGCAATGCTTAGACAATACAAATAGAATACATTTCAAATTTACACCAAAGTACATGCTGCATACCTAATGGGAACAACTTAGGTTAACTTCCCACATGTTTCTGAGTTGTTTGAAAGTTGTATTATGGCTCTGAACATCAAGACAAAAAAGTTGTTCTCTCAGTGAATAGAATGCTTTAACATAAATGTAGTATACATTTCAATTGTACTCAAAAGTCCTGACTGAAAACCTAATGTAAACACCTTAGGTTAACTTCCCACATGTTTATGAGTAGTTTCAAAGTTGTTTCATGGCTGTACACATCAACACAAAAAAGTTGTTATCTCAGTGCATGCAATGCTTAGACAATACAAATAGTATACATTTCAATTTTACACCAAAGCACTTACTGCAAACCTAATGGAAACACCTTAGGTTAACTTCCCACATGCTTCTGAGTTGTTTGAAAGTTGTATTATGGCTCTGAACATCAAGAGAAAAAAGTACTGCAAACCTAATGGAAACACCTTAGGTGAACTTCCCACGTTTATGAGTATGAGTAGGTTGAAAGTTGTTTCATGTCTCTGTTCATCAAGACAAAAAAGTTGCTTTCTCAGTGCATACCATGTTCTGACATTAAGATGGTATAGATTTCAATTTTCCAACAAAGTGCAGAGTGCAAACCAGATGGATAAATTTTAAGTTAACTTCCCACATGTTTCTGAGTTCTTTGAAAGTTGTCTCATGGCTCTGCACATCAAGACAAAAAGTTGTTTTCTCAGTGCATACAAAGCTTTGACAATACAAGTAGTATATATTTCAATTTTACACCAAAGAACTTACTGCAAACCTAATGGAAACAACCTGGGTTAACTTCCCACATGATTCTGAGATGTCTGAAAGTTGTTTCATACCAGTGCACATAAAGACAAAAAAGTTGATTTCTCAGTGAATAGAATGCTTTGACATAAATGTAGTATACATTTCAATTGTACTCAAAAGTCCTGACTGCAAACCTAATGGAAACACCTTAGGTGAACTTCCCACATGTTTATGAGTAGCTTGAAAGTTGTTTCATGGCTGTACACATCAACACAAAAAAGTTGTTATCTCAGTGCATGCAATGCTCAGACAAGACAAATAGCATACATCTCAATTTTACACCAAAGCACTTACTGCAAACCTAATGGAAACACCTTAGGTTAACTTCCCACATGATTCTGAGATGTCTGAAAGTTGTTTCATACCTGTGCACATAAAGACAAAACAGTTGATTTCTCAGTGAATAGAATGCTTTGACATAAATATAGTATACATTTCAATTTTACCCAAAAGTTCTGACTGCAAACCTAATGGAAACACCTTTGGTTAACTTCCCACATGAGTATGAGTAGGTTGAAAGTTGTTTCATGCCTCTGTTCATCAAGACAAAAAAGTTACTTTCTCAGTGCATACGATGTTCCGACATTAAGATGGTATACATTTCAATTTTCCAACAAAGTGCAGAGTGCCGACCACATGGATACGTATTAAGTTAACTTCCCACATGTTTCTGAGCTGTTTGAAACTTGTCTCATGGCTCTACACATCAACACAAAAAAGTTGTTAACTCAGGGCTTACAATGGTTAGATAATACAAATAGTACACATTTCAATTTTCACCAAAGTACATGCTGCAAACCTAATGGAAACAACTTAGGTTAACTTCCCACATGTTTCTGAGTTGTTTGAAAGTTGTGTTATGGCTCTGAACATCAAGACAAAAAAGTTGTTTTCTCAGTGCATACAATGGTTTTACAATACAAATAGTATACATTTCAATTGTACTCAAAAGTCCTGATTGCAAACCTAATGGAAACACCTTAGGTTAACTTCCCACATGATTATGAGCAGTTTGAAAGTTGTTTTATGGCTGTACACATCAACACAAAAAAGTTGTTATCTCAGTGCATGCACTGCTTAGACAATACAATTAGCATACATTTCAATTTTACACCAAAGCACTTACTGCAAACCTAAAGGAAACACCTTAGGTTAACTTCCCACATGATTCTGAGTTGTTTGAAAGTTGTTTCATGGCTGTACACATCAACACAAAAAAGTTGTTAAAGTGCATTCAATGCTTAGACAATACATATGTTATACATGTCAATTTTACACCAAAGCACTTACTGCAAACCTAATGGAAACACCTTAGATTAACTTCCACATGATCCTGAGATGGCTGAAAGTTGTTTCATACCTGTCCACATAAAGACAAAAAAGTTGATTTCTCAGTGAATAGAATGCTTTGAAATAAAAGTAGTATACATTTCAATTGTACTCAAAAGTCCTGACTGCAAACCTAATGGAAACACCTTTGGTTAACTTCCCACATCAGTATGAGTAGGTTGAAAGTTGTTTCATGCCTCTGTTCATCTAGACAAAAAAGTTACTTTCTCAATGCATACGATGTTCCGACATTAAGATGGTATACATTTCAATTTTCCAACAAAGTGCAGAGTGCCGACCACATGGATACGTATTAAGTTAACTTCCCACATGAGTATGAGTAGGTTGAAAGTTGTTTCATGCCTCTGTTCATCAAGACAAAAAAGTTACTTTCTCAGTGCATACGATGTTCCGACATTAAGATGGTATACATTTCAATTTTCCAACAAAGTGCAGAGTGCCGACCACATGGATACGTATTAAGTTAACTTCCCACATGTTTCTGAGCTGTTTGAAACTTGTCTCATGGCTGTACACATCAATACAAAAAAGTTGTTAACTCAGGGCATGCAATGGTTAGATAATACAAATAGTACACATTTCAATTTTCACCAAGTACATGCTGCAAACCTAATGGAAACAACTTAGGTTAACTTCCCACATGTTTCTGAGTTGTTTGAAAGTTGTATTATGGATCTGAACATCAAGACAAAAAAGTTGTTTTCTCAGTGCATACAATGCTTTTACAATACAAATAGTATGCATTTCAATTTTACACCAAAGCACTTACTGCAAACCTAATGGAAACATCTTAGGTTTGCTTCCCACATGATTCTGAGATGTCTGAAAGTTGTTCATACCTGTGCACATAAAGACAAAAAAGTTGATTTCTCAGTGAATAGAATGCTTTGACATAAATGTAGTATAGATTTCAATTGTACTCAAAAGTCCTGACTGCAAAGCTAATGGAAACACCTTAGGTTAACTTCCTACACGAGTATGAGTAGTTTTAAAGTTGTTTCATGCCTCTGTTCATCAAGACATAAAAGTTACTTTCTCAGTGCATGCTATCTTGTTTCATTAAGATGGTATACATTTCAATTTTTCAACAAAGTGCAGAGTGCAAACCAGATGGATACATTTTAAGTTAACTTCCCATATGTTTCTGAGTTCTTTGAAAGTTGTCTCATGGCTCTGCACATCAAGACAAAAAAGTTGTTTTCTCAGTGCATACAAAGCTTTTACAAGACAAATAGTATACATTTCAATTTTACACAAAAGCACTTACTGCAAGCCTAATGGAAACACCTTTGGTTAACTTCCCACATGAGTATGAGTAGGTTGAAAGTTGTTTCATGCCTCTGTTTATCAAGACAAAAAAGTTGCTTTCTCAGTGCATACCATGTTCTGACATTAAGATGGTATAGATTTCAATTTTCCAACAAAGTGCCGAGTGCAAACCAGATGGATATATTTTAAGTTAACTTCCCACATGTTTCTGAGTTCTTTGAAAGGTGTCTCATGGCTCTGCACATCAAGACAAAAAGTTGTTTTCTCAGTGCATACAAAGCTTTGACAATGCAAGTAGTTTACATTTCAATTTTACACCAAAGCACTTACTGGAAACCTAATGGAAACAACCTGGGTTAACTTCCCACATGATTCTGAGATGTCTGAAAGTTGTTTCATACCAGTGCACATAAAGACAAAAAAGTTGATTTCTCAGTGAATAGAATGCTTTGACATAAATGTAGTATTCATTTCAATTGTACTCAAAAGTCCTGACTGCAAACCTAATGGAAACACCTTAGGTGAACTTCCCACGTTTATGAGTAGCTTTAAAGTTGTTTCATGGCTGTACACATCAACACAATAAAGTTGATATCTCAGTGCATGCAATGCTCAGACAACACAAATAGCATACATCTCAATTTTACACCAAAGCACTTACTGCAAACCTAATGGAAACACCTTAGGTTAACTTCCCAGATGATTCTGAGATGTCTGAAAGGTGTTTCATACCTTTGCACATAAAGACAAAAAAGTTGATTTCTCAGTGCATACTATGCTTTTACAATACAAATAGTATACATTTCAATTGTACTCAAACGTCCTGACTGCAAACCTAATGGAAACACTTTAGGTTAACTTCCCACAGGTTTATGAGTAGTTTGAAAGTTGTTTCATAGCTCTGTTCATCAAGACAAATAAGTTACTTTCTCAGTGCATACTATGTTCTGACATTAAGATGCTATACATTTCAATTTTCCAACAAAGTGCAGAGTGCAAAACAGATGGACACATTTTAAGTTAACTTCCCACATGTTTCTGAGTTCTTTGAAAGTTGTCTCATGGCTCTGCACATCAAGACAAAAAAGTTACTTTCTCACTGCATACTATCTTCTGACATTAAGATGGTATACATTTCAATTTTCCAACAAAGTGCAGAGTGCAAACCAGATGGATACATATTAAGATAACTTCCCACATGTTTCTGAGCTGTTTGAAAGTTGTCTCATGGCTCTACACATCAACACAAAAAAGTTGCTAACTCAGGGCATACAATGGTTAGATAATACACATAGTATACATTTCAATTTTACACCAAAGCACTTACTGCAAACCTAATAGAAACACCTTAGGTTAACTTCCCACATGATTCTGAGAGGTCTGAAAGTTGTTTCATACCTGTGTACATAAAGACAAAAAAGTTGATTTCTCAGTGCATACTATGCTTTTACAATACAAATAGTATACATTTCAATTGTACTCAAAAAGTCCTGACTGCAATCCTGATGGAAACACCTTAGGTTAGCTTCCCACATGTTTATGAGTAGTTTGAAAGTTGTTTCATAGCTCTGTTCATCAAGACAAGTAAGTTACTTTCTCAGTGCATACTATGTTCTGACATTAAGATGGTATACATTTCAAATTTCCAACAAAGTGCAGAGTGCAAACCAGATGGATACATTTTAAGTTAAGTTCCCACATGTTTCTGAGTTCTTTGAAAGTTGTCTCATGGCTCTGCACATCAAGGCAAAAAAGTTGTTTTCTCAGTGCATACTATGCTTTTGCAATACAAATAGTATACATTTCAATTGTACTCAAAAGTTCTGACTGCAAACCTAATGGAAACACCATTGGTTAACTTCCCACATGAGTATGAGTAGGTTGTAAGTTGTTCTATGCCTCTGTTCATCAAGACAAAAAAGTTACTTTCTCAGTGCATACTAAGTTCTGACATTAAGATGGTATATATTTCAATTTTCCAACAAAGTGCAGAGTGCAAACCAAATGGATACATTTTAAGTTTACTTCCCACATGTCTCTGAGTTCTTTGAAAGATTTCTCATGGCTCTACACATCAACACAAAAAAGTTGTTAACTCAGGGCATACAATGGTTAGATAATACAAATAGTATACCTTTCAATTTTACACCAAAGTACATGCTGCAAACCTAATGGAAACAACTTAGGTTAACTTCCCACATGTTTCTGATTGGTTTGAAAGTTGTATTATGGCTCTGAACATCAAGACAAAAAAGTTGTTTTCTCAGTGCATACAATGCTTTTACAATACAAATAGTATACATTTCAATTTTACACCAAAGCACTTACTGCAAACCTAATGGAAACACCTTAGGTTAACTTCCCACATGATTCTGAGATGTCTGAAAGTTGTTTCATACCTGTGCACATAAAGACAAAAAAGTTGATTTCTCAATGAATAGAATGCTTTGACATAAAAGTAGTATACATTTCAATTGTACTCAAAAGTTCTGACTGCAAACCTAATGGAAACACCTTTGGTTAACTTCCCACATGATTCTGAGCTGTTTGAAAGTTGTTTCAGGGCTGTACACATCAACACAAAAAAGTTGATTTCTCAGTGAATAGAATGCTTTGACATAAAAGTAGTATACATTTCAATTGTATTCAAAAATTCTGACTGCAAACCTAATGGAAGCACCTTTGGTTTACTTCCCACATGAGTATGAGTAGGTTGAAGGTTGTTTCATGCCTCTGTTCATCAAGACAAAAAAGTTACTTTCTCAGTGCATACGATGTTCCGACATTAAGATGGTATACATTTCAATTTTCCAACAAAGTGCAGAGTGCCGACCACATGGATACATATTAAGTTAACTTCCCACATGTTTCTGAGCTGTTTGAAAGTTGTCTCATGGCTCTACACATCAACACAAAAAAGTTGTTAACTCAGGGCATACAATGGTTAGATAATACAAATAGTATACATTTCAATTTTCACCAAAGTACATGCTGCAAACCTAATGGAAACAACTTAGGTTAACTTCCCAAATGTTTATGAGTAGTTTGAAAGTTGTTTCATGGCTTTACACATCAACACAAAAAAGTTGTTAACTCAGGGCATACAATGGTTACATAATGCAAATAGTATACATTTCAATTTTACACCATAGTACATGCTGGAAACCTAATGCAAACAACTTAGGTTAACTTCCAACATGTTTCTGAGCTGTTTCAAAGTTGTATTATGGCTCTGAACATCAAGACAAAAAAGTTGTTTTCTCAGTGCATACTATGCTTTTACAAAACAAATAGTATACATTTCAATTGTACTCAAAAGTCCTGATTGCAAACCTAATCGAAACACCTAAGGTTAACTTCCCACATGATTATGAGTAGTTTGAAAGTGGTTTCATGGCTCTACACATCAACACAAAAAAGTTGTTATCTCAGTGCATGCAATGCTTAGACAATACAAATTGTATACATCTCAATTTTACACCAAAGCACTTGCTGCAAACCTGATGGAAACACCTTAGGTTAACTTCCCACATGATTCTGAGATGTCTGAAAGTTGTTTCATACCTGTACACATAAAGACAAAAAAGTTGATTTCTCAGTGCGTACTATACTTTTACAATACAAGTAGTATACATTTCAATTGTACTCAAAAGTTCTGACTGCAAACCTAATGGAAACATCTTTGGTTAGCTTCCCACATGAGTATGAGTAGGTTGAAAGTTGTTTCATGCCTCTGTTCATCAAGACAAAAAAGTTACTTTCTCAGTGCATACTATCTTCTGACATTAAGATGGTATACATTTCAATTTCCCAACAAAGTGCAGAGTGCAAACCAGATGGATACATATTAAGTTAACTTCCCACATGTTTCTGAGCTGTTTGAAAGTTGTCTCATGGCTCTACACATCAACACAAAAAAGTTGTTCTCTCAGGGCATACAATGGTTACATAATGTAAATAGTATACATTTCAATTTTACACCACAGTACATGCTGCAAACCTAATGGAAACAACTTAGGTTAACTTCCCACATGTTTTTGAGTAGTTTGAAAGTTGTTTCATGGCTGTACACATCAACACAAAAAAGTTCTTATGTCACTGCATGCAATGCTTAGACAATACAAATAGAATACATTTCAAATTTACACCAAAGTACATGCTGTATACCTAATGGGAACAACTTAGGCTAACTTCCCACATGTTTCTGAGTTGTTTGAAAGTTGTATTATGGCTCTGAACATCAAGACAAAAAAGTTGTTTTCTCAGTGCATACAATGGTTTTACAATACAAATAGTATACATTTCAATTGTACTCAAAAGTCCTGATTGCAAACCTAATGGAAACACCTTAGGTTAACTTCCCACATGATTATGAGCAGTTTGAAAGTTGTTTTATGGCTGTACACATCAACACAAAAAAGTTGTTATCTCAGTGCATGCAATGCTTAGACAATACAAATAGTATACATTTCAATTTTACACCAAAGCACTTACTGCAAACCTAAAGGAAACACCTTAGGTTAACTTCACACATGATTCTGAGTTGTTTGAAAGTTGTATTATCGCTCTGAACATCAAGACAAAAAAGTTGTTTTCTCAGTGAATAGAATGCTTTGACATAAATGTAGTATACATTTCAATTGTACTCAAAAGTCCTGACTGCAAACCTAATGTAAACACCTTAGGTTAACTTCCCACATGTTTATGAGTTGTTTGAGAGTTGTTTCATGGCTGTACACATCAACACAAAAAAGTTGTTATCTCAGTGCATGCAATGCTTAGACAATACAAATAGTATACATTTCAATTTTACACCAAAGCACTTACTGCAAACCTAATGGAAACACCTTAGGTTATCTTCCCACATGTTTCTGAGTTGTTTGAAAGTTGTATTATGGCTCTGAACATCAAGAGAAAAAAGTACTGCAAACCTAATGGAAACAACTTAGGTGAACTTCCCACGTTTATGAGTATGAGTAGGTTGAAAGTTGTTTCATGCCTCTGTTCATCAAGACAAAAAAGTTGCTTTCTCAGTGCATACCATGTTCTGACATTAAGATGGTATAGATTTCAATTTTCCAACAAAGTGCAGAGTGCAAACCAGATGGATAAATTTTAAGTTAACTTCCCACATGTTTCTGAGTTATTTGAAAGTTGTCTCATGGCTCTGCACATCAAGACAAAAAGTTGTTTTCTCAGTGCATACAAAGCTTTGACAATACAAGTAGTATATATTTCAATTTTACACCAAAGCACTTACTGCAAACCTAATGGAAACAACCTTGGTTAACTTCCCACATGATTCTGAGATGTCTGAAAGTTGTTTCATACCAGTGCACATAAAGACAAAAAAGTTGATTTCTCAGTGAATAGAATGCTTTGACATAAATGTAGTATACATTTCAATTGTACTCAAAAGTCCTGACTGCAAACCTAATGGAAACACCTTAGGTGAACTTCCCACATGTTTATGAGTAGCTTGAAAGTTGTTTCATGGCTGTACACATCAACACAAAAAAGTTGTTATCTCAGTGCATGCAATGCTCAGACAAGACAAATAGCATACATCTCAATTTTACACCAAAGCACTTACTGCAAACCTAATGGAAGCACCTTAGGTTAACTTCCCACATGATTCTGAGATGTCTGAAAGTTGTTTCATACCTGTGCACACAAAGACAAAAAAGTTGATTTCTCAGTAAATAGAAAGCTTTGACATAAAAGTAGTATACATTTCAATTCTACTCAAAAGTTCTGACTGCAAACCTAATGGAAACACCTTTGGTTTACTTCCCACATGAGTATGAGTAAATTGAAAGTTGTTTCATGCCTCTGTTCATCAAGACAAAAAAGTTACTTTCTCAGTGCATACGATGTTCCGACATTAAGATGATATACATTTCAATTTTCCAACAAAATGCAGAGTGCCGACCACATGGATACATATTAAGTTAACTTCCCACATGTTTCTGAGCTGTTTGAAAGTTGTCTCATGGCTCTACACATCAACACAAAAAAGTTGTTAACTCAGGGCATACAATGGTTAGATAATACAAATAGTATACATTTCAATTTTCACCAAAGTACATGCTGCAAACCTAATGGAAACAACTTAGGTTACCTTCCCACATGTTTCTGAGTTGTTTGAAAGTTGTATTATGGCTCTGAACATCAAGACAAAAAAGGTTGTTTTCTCAGTGCATACAATGCTTTTACAATACAAATAGTATACATTTCAATTGTACTCAAAAGTCCTGATTGCAAATCTAATGGAATCACCTTAGGTTAACTTCCCACATGTTTATGAGTAGTTTGAAAGTTGTTTCATGGCTTTACACATCAACACAAAAAAGTTGTTATGTCAGTGCATGCAATGCTTCGACAATTATTAAAGTATACATTTCAATTTTACACCAAAGCACTTACTGCAAACCTAATGGAAACACCTTAGGTTAACTTCCCACATGATTCTGAGATGTCTGAAAGTTGTTTCATACCAGTGCACATAAAGACAAAAAAGTTGATTTCTCAGTGAATAGAATGCTTTGACATAAATGTAGTAGACATTTCAACTGTACTCAAAAATCCTGACTGCAAACTTAATGGAAACACCTTAGGTTAACTTCCCACATGTTTATGAGCTGTTTGAAAGTTGTCTCATGGCTCTACACATCAACACAAAAAAGTTGCAAACTCAGGGCATTCAATGGTTAGATAACACAAATAGTATACATTTCAATTTTACACCAAAGCACTTACTGCAAACCTAAAGGAAACACCTTAGGTTAACTTCCCACATGATTCTGAGATGTCAGAAAGTTGTTTCATACCTGTGCACATAAAGACAAAAAAGTTGATTTCTCAGTGCATACTATGCTTTTACAATACAAGTAGTATACATTTCAATTTTACACCAAAGCACTTACTGCAAGCCTAATTGAAACACCTTTGGTTAACTTCCCACATGAGTATGAGTAGGTTGAAAGTTGTTTCATGCCTCTGTACATCAAGACAAAAAAGTTACTTTCTCAGTGCATACTATCTTCTGACATTAAGATGGTATAGATTTCAATTTTCCAACCAAGTGCAGAGTGCAAACCAGATGGATACATATTAAGTTAACTTCGCACATGTTTCTGAGCTGTTTGAAAGTTGTCTCATGGCTGTACACATCAGCACAGAAAAGTTGTTAACTCAGGGCATACAATGGTTACATAATGCAAATAGTATACATTTCAATTTTACACCATAGTACATGCTGGAAACCTAATGCAAACAACTTAGGTTAACTTCCAACATGTTTCTGAGCTGTTTCAAAGTTGTATTATGGCTCTGAACATCAAGACAAAAAAGTTGTTTTCTCAGTGCATACTATGCTTTTACAAAACAAATAGTATACATTTCAATTGTACTCAAAAGTCCTGATTGCAAACCTAATCGAAACACCTAAGGTTAACTTCCCACATGATTATGAGTAGTTTGAAAGTGGTTTCATGGCTCTACACATCAACACAAAAAAGTTGTTATCTCAGTGCATGCAATGCTTAGACAATACAAATTGTATACATCTCAATTTTACACCAAAGCACTTGCTGCAAACCTGATGGAAACACCTTAGGTTAACTTCCCACATGATTCTGAGATGTCTGAAAGTTGTTTCATACCTGTACACATAAAGACAAAAAAGTTGATTTCTCAGTGCGTACTATACTTTTACAATACAAGTAGTATACATTTCAATTGTACTCAAAAGTTCTGACTGCAAACCTAATGGAAACATCTTTGGTTAGCTTCCCACATGAGTATGAGTAGGTTGAAAGTTGTTTCATGCCTCTGTTCATCAAGACAAAAAAGTTACTTTCTCAGTGCATACTATCTTCTGACATTAAGATGGTATACATTTCAATTTCCCAACAAAGTGCAGAGTGCAAACCAGATGGATACATATTAAGTTAACTTCCCACATGTTTCTGAGCTGTTTGAAAGTTGTCTCATGGCTCTACACATCAACACAAAAAAGTTGTTCTCTCAGGGCATACAATGGTTACATAATGTAAATAGTATACATTTCAATTTTACACCACAGTACATGCTGCAAACCTAATGGAAACAACTTAGGTTAACTTCCCACATGTTTTTGAGTAGTTTGAAAGTTGTTTCATGGCTGTACACATCAACACAAAAAAGTTCTTATGTCACTGCATGCAATGCTTAGACAATACAAATAGAATACATTTCAAATTTACACCAAAGTACATGCTGTATACCTAATGGGAACAACTTAGGCTAACTTCCCACATGTTTCTGAGTTGTTTGAAAGTTGTATTATGGCTCTGAACATCAAGACAAAAAAGTTGTTTTCTCAGTGCATACAATGGTTTTACAATACAAATAGTATACATTTCAATTGTACTCAAAAGTCCTGATTGCAAACCTAATGGAAACACCTTAGGTTAACTTCCCACATGATTATGAGCAGTTTGAAAGTTGTTTTATGGCTGTACACATCAACACAAAAAAGTTGTTATCTCAGTGCATGCAATGCTTAGACAATACAAATAGTATACATTTCAATTTTACACCAAAGCACTTACTGCAAACCTAAAGGAAACACCTTAGGTTAACTTCACACATGATTCTGAGTTGTTTGAAAGTTGTATTATCGCTCTGAACATCAAGACAAAAAAGTTGTTTTCTCAGTGAATAGAATGCTTTGACATAAATGTAGTATACATTTCAATTGTACTCAAAAGTCCTGACTGCAAACCTAATGTAAACACCTTAGGTTAACTTCCCACATGTTTATGAGTTGTTTGAGAGTTGTTTCATGGCTGTACACATCAACACAAAAAAGTTGTTATCTCAGTGCATGCAATGCTTAGACAATACAAATAGTATACATTTCAATTTTACACCAAAGCACTTACTGCAAACCTAATGGAAACACCTTAGGTTATCTTCCCACATGTTTCTGAGTTGTTTGAAAGTTGTATTATGGCTCTGAACATCAAGAGAAAAAAGTACTGCAAACCTAATGGAAACAACTTAGGTGAACTTCCCACGTTTATGAGTATGAGTAGGTTGAAAGTTGTTTCATGCCTCTGTTCATCAAGACAAAAAAGTTGCTTTCTCAGTGCATACCATGTTCTGACATTAAGATGGTATAGATTTCAATTTTCCAACAAAGTGCAGAGTGCAAACCAGATGGATAAATTTTAAGTTAACTTCCCACATGTTTCTGAGTTATTTGAAAGTTGTCTCATGGCTCTGCCATCAAGACAAAAAGTTGTTTTCTCAGTGCATACAAAGCTTTGACAATACAAGTAGTATATATTTCAATTTTACACCAAAGCACTTACTGCAAACCTAATGGAAACAACCTTGGTTAACTTCCCACATGATTCTGAGATGTCTGAAAGTTGTTTCATACCAGTGCACATAAAGACAAAAAAGTTGATTTCTCAGTGAATAGAATGCTTTGACATAAATGTAGTATACATTTCAATTGTACTCAAAAGTCCTGACTGCAAACCTAATGGAAACACCTTAGGTGAACTTCCCACATGTTTATGAGTAGCTTGAAAGTTGTTTCATGGCTGTACACATCAACACAAAAAAGTTGTTATCTCAGTGCATGCAATGCTCAGACAAGACAAATAGCATACATCTCAATTTTACACCAAAGCACTTACTGCAAACCTAATGGAAGCACCTTAGGTTAACTTCCCACATGATTCTGAGATGTCTGAAAGTTGTTTCATACCTGTGCACACAAAGACAAAAAAGTTGATTTCTCAGTAAATAGAAAGCTTTGACATAAAAGTAGTATACATTTCAATTCTACTCAAAAGTTCTGACTGCAAACCTAATGGAAACACCTTTGGTTTACTTCCCACATGAGTATGAGTAAATTGAAAGTTGTTTCATGCCTCTGTTCATCAAGACAAAAAAGTTACTTTCTCAGTGCATACGATGTTCCGACATTAAGATGGTATACATTTCAATTTTCCAACAAAATGCAGAGTGCCGACCACATGGATACATATTAAGTTAACTTCCCACATGTTTCTGAGCTGTTTGAAAGTTGTCTCATGGCTCTACACATCAACACAAAAAAGTTGTTAACTCAGGGCATACAATGGTTAGATAATACAAATAGTATTCATTTCAATTTTCACCAAAGTACATGCTGCAAACCTAATGGAAACAACTTAGGTTACCTTCCCACATGTTTCTGAGTTGTTTGAAAGTTGTATTATGGCTCTGAACATCAAGACAAAAAAGGTTGTTTTCTCAGTGCATACAATGCTTTTACAATACAAATAGTATACATTTCAATTGTACTCAAAAGTCCTGATTGCAAATCTAATGGAATCACCTTAGGTTAACTTCCCACATGTTTATGAGTAGTTTGAAAGTTGTTTCATGGCTTTACACATCAACACAAAAAAGTTGTTATGTCAGTGCATGCAATGCTTCGACAATTATTAAAGTATACATTTCAATTTTACACCAAAGCACTTACTGCAAACCTAATGGAAACACCTTAGGTTAACTTCCCACATGATTCTGAGATGTCTGAAAGTTGTTTCATACCAGTGCACATAAAGACAAAAAAGTTGATTTCTCAGTGAATAGAATGCTTTGACATAAATGTAGTAGACATTTCAACTGTACTCAAAAATCCTGACTGCAAACTTAATGGAAACACCTTAGGTTAACTTCCCACATGTTTATGAGCTGTTTGAAAGTTGTCTCATGGCTCTACACATCAACACAAAAAAGTTGCAAACTCAGGGCATTCAATGGTTAGATAACACAAATAGTATACATTTCAATTTTACACCAAAGCACTTACTGCAAACCTAAAGGAAACACCTTAGGTTAACTTCCCACATGATTCTGAGATGTCAGAAAGTTGTTTCATACCTGTGCACATAAAGACAAAAAAGTTGATTTCTCAGTGCATACTATGCTTTTACAATACAAGTAGTATACATTTCAATTTTACACCAAAGCACTTACTGCAAGCCTAATTGAAACACCTTTGGTTAACTTCCCACATGAGTATGAGTAGGTTGAAAGTTGTTTCATGCCTCTGTACATCAAGACAAAAAAGTTACTTTCTCAGTGCATACTATCTTCTGACATTAAGATGGTATAGATTTCAATTTTCCAACCAAGTGCAGAGTGCAAACCAGATGGATACATATTAAGTTAACTTCGCACATGTTTCTGAGCTGTTTGAAAGTTGTCTCATGGCTGTACACATCAGCACAGAAAAGTTGTTAACTCAGGGCATACAATGGTTACATAATGCAAATAGTATACATTTCAATTTTACACCATAGTACATGCTGGAAACCTAATGCAAACAACTTAGGTTAACTTCCAACATGTTTCTGAGCTGTTTCAAAGTTGTATTATGGCTCTGAACATCAAGACAAAAAAGTTGTTTTCTCAGTGCATACTATGCTTTTACAAAACAAATAGTATACATTTCAATTGTACTCAAAAGTCCTGATTGCAAACCTAATCGAAACACCTAAGGTTAACTTCCCACATGATTATGAGTAGTTTGAAAGTGGTTTCATGGCTCTACACATCAACACAAAAAAGTTGTTATCTCAGTGCATGCAATGCTTAGACAATACAAATTGTATACATCTCAATTTTACACCAAAGCACTTGCTGCAAACCTGATGGAAACACCTTAGGTTAACTTCCCACATGATTCTGAGATGTCTGAAAGTTGTTTCATACCTGTACACATAAAGACAAAAAAGTTGATTTCTCAGTGCGTACTATACTTTTACAATACAAGTAGTATACATTTCAATTGTACTCAAAAGTTCTGACTGCATACCATGTTCTGACATTAAGATGGTATGCATTGCAATTTTCCAACAAAGTGCAGAGTGCTAACCACATGGATACATATTAAGTTAACTTCCCACATGTTTCTGAGTTGTTTGAAAGTTGTATTATGGCTCTGAACATCAAGACAAAAAAGTTGTTTTCTCAGTGCATACAATGCTTTTAAAATACAAATAGTATACATTTCAATTTTACACCAAAGCACTTACTGCAAACCTAATGGAAACACCTTAGGTTAGCTTCCCACATGATTCTGAGATGTCTGATAGTTGTTCATACCTGTGCACATAAAGACAAAAAAGTTGATTTCTCAGTGAATAAAATGCTTTGACATAAATTTAGTATTGATTAAAATTGTACTCAAAAGTCCTGACTGCAAACCTAATGGAAACACCTGAGGTAAACTTCCCACATGAGTATGAGTAGTTTTGAAGTTGTTTCATGCTTCTGTTCATCAAGACAAAAAAGTTACTTTCTCAGTGCATGCTATCTTCTGACATTAAGATGGTATACATTTCAATTTTCCAACAAAGTGCAGAGTGCAAACCAGATGGATACATATTAAGTTAACTTCCCACATGTTTCAGAGTTGTTTGAAAGTTGTGTTATGGCTCTGAACATCAAGACAATAAAGTTGTTTTCTCAGTGCATACAATGCTTTTACAAAACAAATAGTATACATTTCAATTTTACACCAAAGCACTTACTGCAAACCTAATCGAAACACCTTAGGTTAGGTGCCCACATGATTCTGAAATGTCTGAAAGTTGTTTCATACCTGTGCACATAAAGACAACAAAGTTGATTTCTCAGTCAATAGACTGCTTCGACATGAAAGTAGTATACATTTCAATTGTACTCAAAAGGTCTGACTGCAAACCTAATGGAAACACCGTTGGTTAACTTCCCACATGAGTATGAGTAGGTTGAAAGTTGTTTCATGCCTCTGTTCATCAAGACAAAAAAGTTACTTTCTCAGTGCATACTATCTTCTGACATTAAGATGGTATACATTTCAATTTTCCAACAAAGTGCAGAGTGCAAACCAGATGGATACATATTAAGTTAACTTCCCACATGTTTCTGAGCTGTTTGAAAGTTGTCTCATGGCTCTACACATCAACACAAAAAAGTTGTTCTCTCAGGGCATACAATGGTTACATAATGTAAATAGTATACATTTCAATTTTACACCACAGTACATGCTGCAAACCTAATGGAAACAACTTAGGTTAACTTCCCACATGTTTTTGAGTAGTTTGAAAGTTGTTTCATGGCTGTACACATCAACACAAAAAAGTTCTTATGTCACTGCATGCAATGCTTAGACAATACAAATAGAATACATTTCAAATTTACACCAAAGTACATGCTGCATACCTAATGGGAACAACTTAGGCTAACTTCCCACATGTTTCTGAGTTGTTTGAAAGTTGTATTATGGCTCTGAACATCAAGACAAAAAAGTTGTTTTCTCAGTGCATACAATGGTTTTACAATACAAATAGTATACATTTCAATTGTACTCAAAAGTCCTGATTGCAAACCTAATGGAAACACCTTAGGTTAACTTCCCACATGATTATGAGCAGTTTGAAAGTTGTTTTATGGCTGTACACATCAACACAAAAAAGTTGTTATCTCAGTGCATGCAATGCTTAGACAATACAAATAGTATACATTTCAATTTTACACCATAGCACTTACTGCAAACCTAAAGGAAACACCTTAGGTTAACTTCACACATGATTCTGAGTTGTTTGAAAGTTGTATTATGGCTCTGAACATCAAGAGAAAAAAGTACTGCAAACCTAATGGAAACAACTTAGGTGAACTTCCCACGTTTATGAGTATGAGTAGGTTGAAAGTTGTTTCATGCCTCTGTTCATCAAGACAAAAAAGTTGCTTTCTCAGTGCATACCATGTTCTGACATTAAGATGGTATAGATTTCAATTTTCCAACAAAGTGCAGAGTGCAAACCAGATGGATAAATTTTAAGTTAACTTCCCACATGTTTCTGAGTTATTTGAAAGTTGTCTCATGGCTCTGCACATCAAGACAAAAAGTTGTTTTCTCAGTGCATACAAAGCTTTGACAATACAAGTAGTATATATTTCAATTTTACACCAAAGCACTTACTGCAAACCTAATGGAAACAACCTTGGTTAACTTCCCACATGATTCTGAGATGTCTGAAAGTTGTTTCATACCAGTGCACATAAAGACAAAAAAGTTGATTTCTCAGTGAATAGAATGCTTTGACATAAATGTAGTATACATTTCAATTGTACTCAAAAGTCCTGACTGCAAACCTAATGGAAACACCTTAGGTGAACTTCTCACATGTTTATGAGTAGCTTGAAAGTTGTTTCATGGCTGTACACATCAACACAAAAAAGTTGTTATCTCAGTGCATGCAATGCTCAGACAAGACAAATAGCATACATCTCAATTTTACACCAAAGCACTTACTGCAAACCTAATGGAAGCACCTTAGGTTAACTTCCCACATGATTCTGAGATGTCTGAAAGTTGTTTCATACCTGTGCACACAAAGACAAAAAAGTTGATTTCTCAGTAAATAGAAAGCTTTGACATAAAAGTAGTATACATTTCAATTCTACTCAAAAGTTCTGACTGCAAACCTAATGGAAACACCTTTGGTTTACTTCCCACATGAGTATGAGTAAATTGAAAGTTGTTTCATGCCTCTGTTCATCAAGACAAAAAAGTTACTTTCTCAGTGCATACCATGATCTGACATTAAGATGGTATGCATTGCAATTTTCCAACAAAGTGCAGAGTGCTAACCACATGGATACATATTAAGTTAACTTCCCACATGTTTCTGAGTTGTTTGAAAGTTGTATTATGGCTCTGAACATCAAGACAAAAAAGTTGTTTTCTCAGTGCATACAATGCTTTTAAAATACAAATAGTATACATTTCAATTTTACACCAAAGCACTTACTGCAAACCTAATGGAAACACCTTAGGTTAGCTTCCCACATGATTCTGAGATGTCTGATAGTTGTTCATACCTGTGCACATAAAGACAAAAAAGTTGATTTCTCAGTGAATAAAATGCTTTGACATAAATTTAGTATTGATTAAAATTGTACTCAAAAGTCCTGACTGCAAACCTAATGGAAACACCTGAGGTAAACTTCCCACATGAGTATGAGTAGTTTTGAAGTTGTTTCATGCTTCTGTTCATCAAGACAAAAAAGTTACTTTCTCAGTGCATGCTATCTTCTGACATTAAGATGGTATACATTTCAATTTTCCAACAAAGTGCAGAGTGCAAACCAGATGGATACATATTAAGTTAACTTCCCACATGTTTCAGAGTTGTTTGAAAGTTGTGTTATGGCTCTGAACATCAAGACAATAAAGTTGTTTTCTCAGTGCATACAATGCTTTTACAAAACAAATAGTATACATTTCAATTTTACACCAAAGCACTTACTGCAAACCTAATCGAAACACCTTAGGTTAGGTGCCCACATGATTCTGAAATGTCTGAAAGTTGTTTCATACCTGTGCACATAAAGACAACAAAGTTGATTTCTCAGTCAATAGACTGCTTCGACATGAAAGTAGTATACATTTCAATTGTACTCAAAAGGTCTGACTGCAAACCTAATGGAAACACCGTTGGTTAACTTCCCACATGAGTATGAGTAGGTTGAAAGTTGTTTCATGCCTCTGTTCATCAAGACAAAAAAGTTACTTTCTCAGTGCATACTATCTTCTGACATTAAGATGGTATACATTTCAATTTTCCAACAAAGTGCAGAGTGCAAACCAGATGGATACATATTAAGTTAACTTCCCACATGTTTCTGAGCTGTTTGAAAGTTGTCTCATGGCTCTACACATCAACACAAAAAGGTTGTTATCGCAGGGCATTCAATGGTTAGATAATACAAACAGTATACATTTCAATTTTACACCAAAGTACATGCTGCAAACCTCATGGAAACAACTTAGGTTAACTTCCCAAATGTTTCTGAGTTGTTTGAAAGTTGTATTATGGCTCTGAACATCAAGACAAAAAAGTTGTTTTCTCAGTGCATACTATGCTTTTACAATACAAATAATATACATTTGAATTGTACTCAAAAGTTCTGACTGCAAACCTAATGAAAACACCTATGGTTAACTTCCCACATGAGTATGAGTAGGTTGAAAGTTGTTTCATGCCTCTCTTCATCAAGACAAAAAAGTTACTTTCTCAGTGCATACTATGTTCTGACATTAAGATGGTATACATTTCAGTTTTCCAACAAAGTGCAGAGTTGAAACCAAATGGATACATATTAAGTTAACGTCCCACATGTTTCTGTGCTGTTTGAACGTTGTCTCATGGATCTACACATCAACACAAAAAAGTTGTTAACTCAGGGCATACAATGGTTAGATAATACAAATAGTATACATTTCAATTTTACACCAAAGTACATGCTGCATACCTAATGAAAACAACTTTGGTTAACTTCCCGCATGTTTCTGAGTTGTTTGAAAGTTGTATTATAGCTCTGAACATCAAGACAAAAAATGTTGTTTTCTCAGTGCATACAATGCTTTTACAATACAAATAGTATACATTTCTATTGTACTCAAAAGTCCTGATTGCAAACCAAATGGAAACACCTTAGGTTAACTTCCCACATGATTATGAGCAGTTTGACAGTTGTTTCATGGCTGTACACATCAACACAAAAAAGTTGTTATCTCAGGGCATGCAATGCTTAGACAATACAAATAGTATACATTTCAATTTTACACCAAAGTACATACTGCAAACCTAATGGAAACAACTTAGGTTAACTTCCCACATGTTTCTGAGTTGTTTGAAAGTTGTATTATGGCTCTGAACATCAAGACAAAAAAGTTGTTTTCTCAGTGAATAGAATGCTTTGACATAAATGTAGTATACATTTCAATTGCACTCAAAAGTTCTGACTGCAAACCTAATGGAAACAACTTTGGTTAACTTCCCACATGAGTATGAGTAGGTTGAAAGTTGTTTCATGCCTCTGTTCATCAAGACAAAAAAGTTACTTTCTCAGTGCATACTATGTTCTGACATTAAGATGGTATACATTTCAATTTTCCAACAAAGTGCAGAGTTCAAACCAGATGGGTACATTTTAAGTTAACTTCCCACATATTTCTGAGTTCTTTGAAAGTTGTCTCATGGCTCTGCACATCAAGACAAAAAAGTTGTTTTCTCACTGCATACAAAGCTTGACAATACAAGTTGTATACATTTCAATTTTACACCAAAGCACTTACTGCAAACCTAATGGAAACACCTTAGGTTAACTTCCCACATGATTCTGAGATGTCTGAAAGTTGTTTCATACCAGTGCACATAAAGACAAAAAAGTTGATTTCTCAGTGAATAGAATGCTTTGACATAAATGTAGTAGACATTTCAACTGTACTCAAAAATCCTGACTGCAAACTTAATGGAAACACCTTAGGTTAACTTCCCACATGTTTATGAGCTGTTTGAAAGTTGTCTCATGGCCCTACACATCAACACAAAAAAGTTGCAAACTCAGGGCATTCAATGGTTAGATAACACAAATAGTATACATTTCAATTTTACACCAAAGCACTTACTGCAAACCTAAAGGAAACACCTTAGGTTAACTTCCCACATGATTCTGAGATGTCTGAAAGTTGTTTCATACCTGTGCACATAAAGACAAAAAAGTTGATTTCTCAGTGCATACTATGCTTTTACAATACAAGTAGTATACATTTCAATTTTACACCAAAGCACTTACTGCAAGCCTAATGGAAACACCTTTGGTTAACTTCCCACATGAGTATGAGTAGGTTGAAAGTTGTTTCATGCCTCTGTACATCAAGACAAAAAAGTTACTTTCTCAGTGCATACTATCTTCTGACATTAAGATGGTATAGATTTCAATTTTCCAACCAAGTGCAGAGTGCACACCAGATGGATACATATTAAGTTAACTTCGCACATGTTTCTGAGCTGTTTGAAAGTTGTCTCATGGCTGTGCACATCAACACAGAAAAGTTTTTAACTCAGGGCATACAATGGTTACAGAATACAAATAGTATACATTTCAATTTTACACCAAAGTACATGCTGGAAACCTAATGCAAACAACTTAGGTTAACTTCCAACATGTTTCTAAGCTGTTTCAAAGTTGTATTATGGCTCTGAACATCAAGACAAAAAAGTTGTTTTCTCAGTGCATACTATGCTTTTACAATACAAATAGTATACATTTCAATTGTACTCAAAAGTCCTGATTGCAAACCTAATCGAAACACCTAAGGTTAACTTCCCACATGATTATGAGTAGTTTGAAAGTGGTTTCATGGCTCAACACATCAACACAAAAAAGTTGTTATCTCAGTGCATGCAATGCTTAGACAATACAAATTGTATACATCTCAATTTTACACCAAAGCACTTGCTGCAAACCTGATGGAAACACCTCAGGTTAACTTCCCACATGATTCTGAGATGTCTGAAAGGTGTTTCATACCTGTACACATAAAGACAAAAAAGTTGATTTCTCAGTGCGTACTATACTTTTACAATACAAGTAGTATACATTTCAATTGTACTCAAACGTCCTGACTGTAAACCTAAAGCAAACACATTTGGTTAACTTCCCACATGAGTATGACTAGGTTTAAAGTTGTTTCATCCCTCAGTTCATCAAGACAAAAAAGTTACTTTCTCAGTACTACTATGCTCTGACATTAAGGTAGTATACATCTCAATTTTACACCAAAGTGCTTACTGCAAACTAATTGAAACACCTTAGGTTAACTTCCCACATGATTATGAGTAGTTTGAAAGTTGTTTCATGGCTGTACACATCAACACAAAAAAGTTGTTATCTCAGTGCATGCAGTGCTTAGACAATACAAATAGTATACATTTCAATTTTACACCAAAGCTCTTACTGCAAACCTAATGGAAACAACTTAGATTAACTTCCCACATGATTCTGAGATGCCTGAAAGTTGTTTCATACCTGTGCACATCAAGACAAAAAAGTTGTTTTCTCAGTGCATGCAATGCTTTTACAATACATATAGAATACATTTCAATTTTACACCAAAGCATTTACTGCAAACCTAATGGAAACACCTTAGGTTAACTTTCCACATGATTATGAGTAGTTTGAAAGTTGTTTCATGGCTGTACACATCAACACAAAAAAGTTGTTATCTCAGTGCATGCAATGCTTAGACAATACAAATAGTATACATTTCAATTTTACACCAAAGCACTTACTGCAAACCAAATGCAAACACTTTAGGTTAACTTCCCACATGATTCTGAGATGTCTGAAAGTTGTTTCCTACCTGTGCACATAAAGACAAAAAAGTTGATTTCACAGTGAATAGAATGCTTTGACATAAAAGTAGTATACATTTCAATTGTATTCAAAAGTCCTGACTGCAAACCTAATGCAAACACATTTGGTTAACTTCCCACATGAGTATGACTAGGTTTAAAGTTGTTTCATGCCTCAGTTCATCAAGACAAAAAAGTTACTTTCTCAGTACTACTATGCTCTGACATTAAGGTAGTATACATCTCAATTTTACACCAAAGTGCTTACTGCAAACTAATTGAAACACCTTAGGTTAACTTCCCACATGATTATGAGTAGTTTGAAAGTTGTTTCATGGCTGTACACATCAACACAAAAAAGTTGTTATCTCAGTGAATGCAATGCTTAGACAATACAAATAGTATACATTTCAATTTTACACCAAAGTACTTACGCAAACCTAATGGAAACAACTTAGATTAACTTCCCACATGATTCTGAGATGTCAGAAAGTTGTTTCATACCTGTGCACATCAAGACAAAAAAGTTGTTATCTCAGTGAATGCAATGCTTAGACAATACAAATAGTATACATTTCAATTTTACACCAAAGCTCTTCCTGCAAACCTAATGGAAACAACTTAGATTAACTTCCCACATAATTCTGAGATGTCTGAAAGTTGTTTCATACCTGTGCACATAAAGACAAAAAAGTTGATTTCACAGACAATAGAATGCTTTCACATAAAAGTAGTATACATTTCAATTGTACTCAAAAGTCCTGACTGCAAACCTAATGCAAACACATTTGATTAACTTCCCACATGAGTATGACTAGGTTTAAAGTTGTTTCATGCCTCAGTTCATCAAGACAAAAAAGTTACTTTCTCAGTACTGCTATGTCTGACATTAAGGTAGGACACATCTGAATTTTATACCAAAGTACTTACTGCAAACTAATGGAAACACGTTAGGTTAACTTCCCACATGATTATGAGTAGTTTGAAAGTTGTTTCATGGCTGTACACATCAACACAAAAAAGTTGTTATCTCAGTGAATGCAATGCTTAGACAATACAAATAGTATACATTTCAATTTTACACCAAAGTACTTACTGCAAACCTAATGGAAACACCTTAGGTTAACTTTCCACATGATTATGAGTAGTTTGAAAGTTGTTTCATGGCTGTACACATCAACACAAAAAAGTTGTTATCTCAGTGCATGCAATGCTTAGACAATACAAATAGTATACATTTCAATTTTACACCAAAGCACTTACTGCAAACCTAATGGAAACACCTTAGGTTAACTTTCCACATGATTATGAGTAGTTTGAAAGTTGTTTCATGGCTGTACACATCAACACAAAAAATTGTTATCTCAGTGCATGCAATGCTTAGACAATACAAATAGTATACATTTCAATTTTACACCAAAGCACTTACTGCAAACCTAATGGAAACACTTTAGGTTAACTTCCCACATGATTCTGAGATGTCTGAAAGTTGTTTCATACCTGTGCACATAAAGACAAAAAAGTTGATTTCACATTGAATAGAATGCTTTGACATAAAAGTAGTATACATTTCAAATGTACTCAAAAGTCCTGACTGCAAACCTAATGCAAAAACATTTGGTTAACTTCCCACATGAGTATGACTAGGTTTAAAGTTGTTTCATGCCTCAGTTCATCAAGACAAAAAAGTTACTTTCTCAGTACTACTAAGCTCTGACATTAAGGTAGTATACATCTCAATTTTACACCGAAGTGCTTACTGCAAACTAATTGAAACACCTTAGGTTAACTTCCCACATGATTATGAGTAGTTTGAAAGTTGTTTCATGGCTGTACACATCAACACAAAAAAAGTTGTTATCTCAGTGAATGCAATGCTTAGACAATACAAATAGTATACATTTCAATTTTACACCAAAGTACTTACTGCAAACCTAATAGAAACAACTTAGATTAACTTCCCACATGATTCTGAGATGTCTGAAAGTTGTTTCATACCTGTGCACATCAAGACAAAAAAGTTGTTTTCTCAGTGCATGCAATGCTTTTACAATACAAATAGTATGCATTTCAATTTTACACCAAAGCACTTACTGCAAACCTAATGGAAACACCTTAGGTTAACTTTCCACATGATTATGAGTAGTTTGAAAGTTGTTTCATGGCTGTACACATCAACACAAAAAAGTTGTTATCTCAGTGCATGCAATGCTTAGACAATACAAATAGTATACATTTCAATTTTACACCAAAGCACTTACTGCAAACCTAATGCAAACACTTTAGGTTAACTTCCCACATGATTCAGAGATGTCTGAAAGTTGTTTCATACCTGTGCACATAAAGACAAAAAAGTTGATTTCACAGACAATAGAATGCTTTGACATAAAAGTAGTATACATTTCAATTGTACTCAAAAGTCCTGACTGCAAACCTAATGCAAACACATTTGGTTAACTTCCCACATGAGTATGACTAGATTTAAAGTTGTTTCATGCCTCAGTTCATCAAGACAAAAAAGTTACTTTCTCAGTACTACTATGCTCTGACATTAAGGTAGGACACATCTGAATTTATACCAAAGTACTTACTGCAAACTAATGGAAACACCTTAGGTTAACTTCCCACATGATTATGAGTAGTTTGAAAGTTGTTTCATGGCTGTACACATCAACACAAAAAAGTTGTTATCGCAGTGAATGCAATGCTTAGACAATACAAATAGTATACATTTCAATTTTACACCAAAGCTCTTCCTGTAAACCTAATGGAAACAACTTAGATTAACTTCCCACATAATTCTGAGATGTCTGAAAGTTGTTTCATACCTGTGCACATAAAGACAAAAAAAGTTGATTTCACAGACAATAGAATGCTTTCACATAAAAGTAGTATACATTTCAATTGTACTCAAAAGTCCTGACTGCAAACCTAATGCAAACACATTTGGTTAACTTCCCACATGAGTATGACTAGGTTTAAAGTTGTTTCATGCCTCAGTTCATCAAGACAAAAAAGTTACTTTCTCAGTACTACTATGTCTGACATTAAGGTAGGACACATCTGAATTTTATACCAAAGTACTTACTGCAAACTAATGGAAACACGTTAGGCTAACTTCCCACATGATTATGAGTAGTTTGAAAGTTGTTTCATGGCTGTACACATCAACACAAAAAAGTTGTTATCTCAGTGAATGCAATGCTTAGACAATACACATAGTATACATTTCAATTTTACACCAAAGTACTTTCTGCAAACCTAATGAAACAACTTAGGTTAACTTCCCACATGATTCTGAGATGTCTGAAAGTTGTTTCATACCTGTGCACATCAAGACAAAAAAGTTGTTTTCTCAGTGCATGCAATGCTTTTACAATACAAATAGTATGCATTTCAATTTACACCAAAGCACTTACTGCAAACCTAATGGAAACACCTTAGGTTAACTTTCCACATGATTATGAGTAGTTTGAAAGTTGTTTCATGGCTGTACACATCAACACAAAAAGTTGTTATCTCAGTGCATGCAATGCTTAGACAATACAAATAGTATACATTTCAATTTTACACCAAAGCACTTACTGCAAACCTAATGCAAACACTTTAGGTTAACTTCCCACATGATTCAGAGATGTCTGAAAGTTGTTTCATACCTGTGCACATAAAGACAAAAAAGTTGATTTCACAGACAATAGAATGCTTTGACATAAAAGTAGTATACATTTCAATTGTACTCAAAAGTCCTGACTGCAAACCACTAATGCAAACACATTTGGTTAACTTCCCACATGAGTATGACTAGGTTTAAAGTTGTTTCATGCCTCAGTTCATCAAGACAAAAAAGTTACTTTCTCAGTACTACTATGTCTGACATTAAGGTAGGACAGATCTGAATTTTATACCAAAGTACTTACTGCAAACTAATGGAAACACGTTAGGTTAACTTCCCACATGATTATGAGTAGTTTGAAAGTTGTTTCATGGCTGTACACATCAACACAAAAAAGTTGTTATCTCAGTGAATGCAATGCTTAGACAATACAAATAGTATACATTTCAATTTTACACCAAAGCTCTTCCTGTAAACCTAATGGAAACAACTTAGATTCACTTCCCACATAATTCTGAGATGTCTGAAAGTTGTTTCATACCTGTGCACATAAAGACAAAAAAGTTGATTTCACAGACAATAGAATGCTTTCACATAAAAGTAGTATACATTTCAATTGTACTCAAAAGTCCTGACTGCAAACCTAATGCAAACACATTTGGGTTAACTTCCCACAAGAGTATGACTAGGTTTAAAGTTGTTTCATGCCTCAGTTCATCAAGACAAAAAAGTTACTTTCTCAGTACTACTATGTCTGACATTAAGGTAGGACACATCTGAATTTTATACCAAAGTACTTACTGCAAACTAATGGAAACACGTTAGGTTAACTTCCCACATGATTATGAGTAGTTTGAAAGTTGTTTCATGGCTGTACACATCAACACAAAAAGTTGTTATCTCAGTGAATGCAATGCTTAGACAATACAAATAGTATACATTTCAATTTTACACCAAAGTACTTTCTGCAAACCTAATGGAAACAACTTAGGTTAACTTCCCACATGATTCTGAGATGTCTGAAAGTTGTTTCATACCTGTGCACATCAAGACAAAAAAGTTGTTTTCTCAGTGCATGCAATGCTTTTACAATACAAATAGTATACATTTCAATTTTACACCAAAGCACTTACTGCAAACCTAATGGAAACACCTTAGGTTAACTTTCCACATGATTATGAGTAGTTTGAAAGTTGTTTCATGGCTGTACACATCAACACAAAAAAGTTGTTATCTCAGTACATGCAATGCTTAGACAATACAAATAGTATACATTTCAATTTTACACCAAAGCACTTACTGCAAACCTAATGGAAACACTTTAGGTTAACTTCCCACATGATTCTGAGATGTCTGAAAGTTGTTTCATACCTGTGCACATAAAGACAAAAAAGTTGATTTCACATTGAATAGAATGCTTTGACATAAAAGTAGTATACATTTCAAATGTACTCAAAAGTCCTGACTGCAACCCTAATGCAAACACATTTGGTTAACTTCCCACATGAGTATGACTAGGTTTAAAGTTGTTTCATGCCTCAGTTCATCAAGACAAAAAAGTTACTTTCTCAGTACTACTAAGCTCTGACATTAAGGTAGTATACATCTCAATTTTACACCGAAGTGCTTACTGCAAACTAATTGAAACACCTTAGGTTAACTTCCCACATGATTATGAGTAGTTTGAAAGTTGTTTCATGCTGTACACATCAACACAAAAAAGTTGTTATCTCAGTACATGCAATGCTTAGACAATACAAATAGTATACATTTCAATTTTACACCAAAGCACTTACTGCAAACCTAATGGAAACACTTTAGGTGAACTTCCCACATGATTCAGAGATCTCTGAAAGTTGTTTCATACCTGTGCACATAAAGACAAAAAAGTTGATTTCACAGAGAATAGAATGCTTTGACATAAAAGTAGTATACATTTCAATTGTACTCAAAAGTCCTGACTGCAAACCTAATGCAAACACATTTGGTTAACTTCCCACATGAGT
The DNA here is from genome assembly GCF_030028105.1 of Mobula birostris. Lineage (NCBI taxonomy): Eukaryota > Metazoa > Chordata > Chondrichthyes > Myliobatiformes > Myliobatidae > Mobula > Mobula birostris. Next base: position 64,822,489 of record NC_092391.1, read on the forward strand.
ATGACTAGGTTTAAAGTTGTTTCATGCCTCAGTTCATCAAGACAAAAAAGTTACTTTCTCAGTACTACTATGCTCTGACATTAAGGTAGGACACATCTGAATTTTATACCAAAGTACTTACTGCAAAGTAATGGAAACACCTTAGGTTAACTTCCCACATGATTATGAGTAGTTTGAAAGTTGTTTCATGGCTGTACACATCAACACAAAAAAGTTGTTATCTCAGTGAATGCAATGCTTAGACAATACAAATAGTATACATTTCAATTTTACACCAAAGTACTTACTGCAAACCTAATGGAAACAACTTAGATTAACTTCCCACATGATTCTATAGATGTCTGAAAGTTGTTTCATACCTGTGCACATCAAGACAAACAAGTTGTTTTCTCAGTGCATGCAATGCTTTTACAATACAAATAGTATACATTTCAATTTTACACCAAAGCACTTACTGCAAACCTAATGGAAACACGTTAGGTTAACTTTCCACATGATTATGAGTAGTTTGAAAGTTGTTTCATGGCTGTACACATCAAGACAAAAAAGTTGTTATCTCAGTACATGCAATGCTTAGACAATACAAATAGTATACATTTCAATTTTACACCAAAGCACTTACTGCAAACCTAATGGAAACACTTTAGGTTAACTTCCCACATGATTCAGAGATCTCTGAAAGTTGTTTCATACCTGTGCACATAAAGACAAAAAAGTTGATTTCACAGAGAATAGAATGCTTTGACATAAAAGTAGTATACATTTCAATTGTACTCAAAAGTCCTGACTGCAAACCTAATGCAAACACATTTGGTTAACTTCCACATGAGTATGACTAGGTTTAAAGTTGTTTCATGCCTCAGTTCATCAAGACAAAAAAGTTACTTTCTCAGTACTACTATGTCTGACATTAAGGTAGGGACACATCTGAATTTTATACCAAAGTACTTACTGCAAACTAATGGAAACACGATAGGTTAACTTCCCACATGATTATGAGTAGTTTGAAAGTGTTTTCATGGCTGTACACATCAACACAAAAAAGTTGTTATCTCAGTAAATGCAATGCTTAGACAATACAAATAGTATACATTTCAATTTTACACCAAAGCACTTACTGCAAACCTAATGGAAACACCTTAGGTTAACTTTCCACATGATTATGAGTAGTTTGAAAGTTGTTTCATGGCTGTACATATCAACACAAAAAAGTTGTTATCTCAGTGCATGCAATGCTTAGACAATACAAATAGTATACATTTCAATTTTACACCAAAGCACTTACTGCAAACCTAATGGGAACACTTTAGGTTAACTTCCCACATGATTCTGAGATGTCTGAAAGTTGTTTCATACCTGTGCACATAAAGACAAAAAAGTTGATTTCACAGACAATAGAATGCTTTCACATAAAAGTAGTATACATTTCAACTGCACTCAAAAGTCCTGACTGCAAACCTAATGCAAACACATTTGGTTAACTTCCCACATGAGTATGACTAGGTTTAAAGTTGTTTCATGCCTCAGTTCATTAAGACAAAAAAGTTACTTTCTCAGTACTACTATGCTCTGACATTAAGGTAGGACACATCGGAATTTTATACCAAAGTACTTACTGCAAACTAATGGAAACACCTTAGGTTAACTTCCCACATGATTATGAGTAGTTTGAAAGTTGTTTCATGGCTGTACACATCAACACAAAAAAGTTGTTATCTCAGTGAATGCAATGCTTAGACAATACAAATAGTATACATTTCAATTTTACACCAAAGTACTTACTGCAAACCTAATGGAAACAACTTAGATTAACTTCCCACATGATTCTGAGATGTCTGAAAGTTGTTTCATACCTGTGCACATCAAGACAAACAAGTTGTTTTCTCAGTGCATGCAATGCTTTTACAATACAAATAGTATACATTTCAATTTTACACCAAAGCACTTACTGCACACCTAATGGAAACACCTTAGGTTAACTTTCCACATGATTATGAGTAGTTTGAAAGTTGTTTCATGGCTGTACACATCAAGACAAAAAAGTTGTTATCTCAGTGCATGCAATGCTTAGACAATACAAATAGTATACATTTCAATTTTACACCAAAGCACTTACTGCAAACCTAATGGAAACACTTTAGGTTAACTTCCCACATGATTCAGAGATGTCTGAAAGTTGTTTCATACCTGTGCACATAAAGACAAAAAAGTTGATTTCACAGAGAATAGAATGCTTTGACATAAAAGTAGTATACATTTCAATTGTACTCAAAAGTCCTGACTGCAAACCTAATGCAAACACATTTGGTTAACTTCCCACATGAGTATGGCCAGGTTTAAAGTTGTTTCATGCCTCAGTTCATCAAGACAAAAAAGTTACTTTCTCAGTACTACTATGTCTGACATTAAGGTAGGACACATCTGAATTTTATACCAAAGTACTTACTGCAAACTAATGGAAACACGATAGGTTAACTTCCCACATGATTATGAGTAGTTTGAAAGTTGTTTCATGGCTGTACACATCAACACAAAAAAGTTGTTATCTCAGTAAATGCAATGCTCAGACAATACAAATAGTATACATTTCAATTTTACACCAAAGCACTTACTGCAAACCTAATGGAAACACTTTAGGTTAACTTCCCACATGATTCTGAGATGTCTGAAAGTTGTTTCATACCTGTGCACATAAAGACAAAAAAGTTGATTTCACAGACAATAGAATGCTTTCACATAAAAGTAGTATACATTTCAACTGCACTCAAAAGTCCTGACTGCAAACCTAATGCAAACACATTTGGTTAACTTCCCACATGAGTATGACTAGGTTTAAAGTTGTTTCATGCCTCAGTTCATCAAGACAAAAAAGTTACTTTCTCAGTACTACTATGTCTGACATTAAGGTAGGACACATCGGAATTTTATACCAAAGTACTTACTGCAAACTAATGGAAACACCTTAGGTTAACTTCCCACATGATTATGAGTAGTTTGAAAGTTGTTTCATGCCTGTACACATCAACACAAAAAAGTTGTTATCTCAGTGCATGCAATGCTTTTACAATACAAATAGTATACATTTCAATTTTACACCAAAGCACTTACTGCAAACCTAATGGAAACACCTTAGGTTTAACTTTCCACATGATTATGAGTAGTTTGAAAGTTGTTTCATGGCTGTACACATCAACACAAAAATGTTGTTATCTCAGTGCATGCAATGCTTAGACAATACAAATAGTATACATTTCAATTTTACACCAAAGCACTTACTGCAAACCTAATGGAAACACTTTAGGTTAACTTCCCACATGATTCAGAGATGTCTGAAAGTTGTTTCATACCTGTGCACATAAAGACAAAAAAGTTGATTTCACAGAGAATAGAATGCTTTGACATAAAAGTAGTATACATTTCAATTGTACTCAAAAGTCCTGACTGCAAACCTAATGCAAACTCATTTGGTTAACTTCCCACATGAGTATGACTAGGTTTAAAGTTGTTTCATGCCTAGAGTTCATCAAGACAAAAAAGTTACTTTCTCAGTACTACTATGTCTGACATTAAGGTAGGACACATCTGAATTTTATACCAAAGTACTTACTGCAAACTAATGGAAACACCTTAGGTTAACTTCCCACATGATTATGAGTAGTTTGAAAGTTGTTTCATGGCTGTACACATCAACACAAAAAAGTTGTTATCTCAGTGAATGCAATGCTTAGACAATACAAATAGTATACATTTCAATTTTACACCAAAGTACTTACTGCAAACCTAATGGAAACAACTTAGATTAACTTCCCACATGATTCTGAGATGTCTGAAAGTTGTTTCATACCTGTGCACATCAAGACAAAAAAGTTGTTTTCTCAGTGCATGCAATGCTTTTACAATACAAATAGTATACATTTCAATTTTACACCAAAGCACTTACTGCAAACCTAATGGAAACACCTTAGGTTAACTTTCCACATGATTTTGAGTAGTTTGAAAGTTGTTTCATGGCTGTACACATCAACACAAAAATGTTGTTATCTCAGTGCATGCAATGCTTAGACAATACAAATAGTATACATTTCAATTTTACACCAAAGCACTTACTGCAAACCTAATGGAAACACTTTAGGTTAACTTCCCACATGATTCAGAGATGTCTGAAAGTTGTTTCATACCTGTGCACATAAAGACAAAAAAGTTGATTTCACAGAGAATAGAATGCTTTGACATAAAAGTAGTATACATTTCAATTGTACTCAGAAGTCCTGACTGCAAACCTAATGCAAACACATTTGGTTAACTTCCCACATGAGTATGACTAGGTTTAAAGTTGTTTCATGCCTCAGTTCATCAAGACAAAAAAGTTACTTTCTCAGTACTACTATGTCTGACATTAAGGTAGGACACATCTGAATTTTATACCAAAGTACTTACTGCAAACTAATGGAAACACCTTAGGTTAACTTCCCACATGATTATGAGTAGTTTGAAAGTTGTTTCATGCCTGTACACATCAACACAAAAAAGTTGTTATCTCAGTGCATGCAATGCTTTTACAATACAAATAGTATACATTTCAATTTTACACCAAAGCACTTACTGCAAACCTAATGGAAACACCTTAGGTTAACTTTCCACATGATTATGAGTAGTTTGAAAGTTGTTTCATGGCTGTACACATCAACACATAAATGTTGTTATCTCAGTGCATGCAATGCTTAGACAATACAAATAGTATACATTTCAATTTTACACCAAAGCACTTACTGCAAACCTAATGGAAACACTTTAGGTTGACTTCCCACATGATTCAGAGATGTCTGAAAGTTGTTTCATACCTGTGCACATAAAGACAAAAAAGTTGATTTCACAGAGAATAGAATGCTTTGACATAAAAGTAGTATACATTTCAATTGTACTCAAAAGTCCTGACTGCAAACCTAATGCAAACTCATTTGGTTAACTTCCCACATGAGTATGACTAGGTTTAAAGTTGTTTCATGCCTCAGTTCATCAAGACAAAAAAGTTACTTTCTCAGTACTACTATGTCTGACATTAAGGTAGGACACATCTGAATTTTATACCAAAGTACTTTCTGCAAACTAATGGAAACACCTTAGGTTAACTTCCCACATGATTATGAGTAGTTTGAAAGTTGTTTCATGGCTGTACACATCAACACAAAAAAGTTGTTATCTCAGTGAATGCAATGCTTAGACAATACAAATAGTATACATTTCAATTTTATACCAAAGTACTTACTGCAAACCTAATGGAAACAACTTAGATTAACTTCCCACATGATTCTGAGATGTCTGAAAGTTGTTTCATACCTGTGCACATCAAGACAAAAAAGTTGTTTTCTCAGTGCATGCAATGCTTTTACAATACAAATAGTATACATTTCAATTTTACACCAAAGCACTTACTGCAAACCTAATGGAAACACCTTAGGTTAACTTTCCACATGATTTTGAGTAGTTTGAAAGTTGTTTCATGGCTGTACACATCAACACAAAAAAGTTGTTATCTCAGTGCATGCAATGCTTAGACAATACAAATAGTATACATTTCAATTTTACACCAAAGCACTTACTGCAAACCTAATGGAAACACTTTAGGTTAACTTCCCACATGATTCAGAGATGTCTGAAAGTTGTTTCATACCTGTGCACATAAAGACAAAAAAGTTGATTTCACAGAGAATAGAATGCTTTGACATAAAAGTAGTATACATTTCAATTGTACTCAAAAGTCCTGACTGCAAACCTAATGCAAACACATTTGGTTAACTTCCCCCATGAGTATGACTAGGTTTAAAGTTGTTTCATGCCTCAGTTCATCAAGACAAAAAAGTTACTTTCTCAGTACTACTATGTCTGACATTAAGGTAGGACACATCTGAATTTTATACCAAAGTACTTACTGCAAACTAATGGAAACACCTTAGGTTAACTTCCCACATGGTTATGAGTAGTTTGAAAGTTGTTTCATGGCTGTACACATCAACACAAAAAAGTTGTTATCTCAGTGAATGCAATGCTTAGACAATACAAATAGTATACATTTCAATTTTACACCAAAGTACTTACTGCAAACCTAATGGAAACAACTTAGATTAACTTCCCACATGATTCTAAGATGTCTGAAAGTTGTTTCATACCTGTGCACATCAAGACAAAAAAGTTGTTTTCTCAGCGCATGCAATGCTTTTACAATACAAATAGTATACATTTCAATTTTACACCAAAGCACTTACTGCAAACCTAATGGAAACACCTTAGGTTAACTTTCCACATGATTATGAGCAGTTTGAAAGTTGTTTCATGGCTGTACACATCAACACAAAAAAGTTGTTATCTCAGTGCATGCAATGCTTAGACAATACAAATAGTATACATTTCAATTTTACACCAAAGCACTTACTGCAAACCTAATGGAAACACTTTAGGTTAACTTCCCACATGATTCTGAGATGTCTGAAAGTTGTTTCATACCTGTGCACATAAAGACAAAAAAGTTGATTTCACAGACAATAGAATGCTTTCACATAAAAGTAGTATACATTTCAACTGCACTCAAAAGTCCTGACTGCAAACCTAATGCAAACACATTTGGTTAACTTCCCACATGAGTATGACTAGGTTTAAAGTTGTTTCATGCCTCAGTTCATCAAGACAAAAAAGTTACTTTCTCAGTACTACTATGTCTGACATTAAGGTAGGACACATCGGAATTTTATACCAAAGTACTTACTGCAAACTAATGGAAACACCTTAGGTTAACTTCCCACATGATTATGAGTAGTTTGAAAGTTGTTTCATGCCTGTACACATCAACACAAAAAAGTTGTTATCTCAGTGCATGCAATGCTTTTACAATACAAATAGTATACATTTCAATTTTACACCAAAGCACTTACTGCAAACCTAATGGAAACACCTTAGGTTAACTTTCCACATGATTATGAGTAGTTTGAAAGTTGTTTCATGGCTGTACACATCAACACAAAAATGTTGTTATCTCAGTGCATGCAATGCTTAGACAATACAAATAGTATACATTTCAATTTTACACCAAAGCACTTACTGCAAACCTAATGGAAACACTTTAGGTTAACTTCACACATGATTCAGAGATGTCTGAAAGTTGTTTCATACCTGTGCACATAAAGACAAAAAAGTTGATTTCACAGAGAATAGAATGCTTTGACATAAAAGTAGTATACATTTCAATTGTACTCAAAAGTCCTGACTGCAAACCTAATGCAAACTCATTTGGTTAACTTCCCACATGAGTATGACTAGGTTTAAAGTTGTTTCATGCCTCAGTTCATCAAGACAAAAAAGTTACTTTCTCAGTACTACTATGTCTGACATTAAGGTAGGACACATCTGAATTTTATACCAAAGTACTTACTGCAAACTAATGGAAACACCTTAGGTTAACTTCCCACATGATTATGAGTAGTTTGAAAGTTGTTTCATGGCTGTACACATCAACACAAAAAAGTTGTTATCTCAGTGAATGCAATGCTTAGACAATACAAATAGTATACATTTCAATTTTACACCAAAGTACTTACTGCAAACCTAATGGAAACAACTTAGATTAACTTCCCACATGATTCTGAGATGTCTGAAAGTTGTTTCATACCTGTGCACATCAAGACAAAAAAGTTGTTTTCTCAGTGCATGCAATGCTTTTACAATACAAATAGTATACATTTCAATTTTACACCAAAGCACTTACTGCAAACCTAATGGAAACACCTTAGGTTAACTTTCCACATGATTTTGAGTAGTTTGAAAGTTGTTTCATGGCTGTACACATCAACACAAATATGTTGTTATCTCAGTGCATGCAATGCTTAGACAATACAAATAGTATACATTTCAATTTTACACCAAAGCACTTACTGCAAACCTAATGGAAACACTTTAGGTTAACTTCCCACATGATTCAGAGATGTCTGAAAGTTGTTTCATACCTGTGCACATAAAGACAAAAAAGTTGATTTCACAGAGAATAGAATGCTTTGACATAAAAGTAGTATACATTTCAATTGTACCCAGAAGTCCTGACTGCAAACCTAATGCAAACACATTTGGTTAACTTCCCACATGAGTATGACTAGGTTTAAAGTTGTTTCATGCCTCAGTTCATCAAGACAAAAAAGTTACTTTCTCAGTACTACTATGTCTGACATTAAGGTAGGACACATCTGAATTTTATACCAAAGTACTTACTGCAAACTAATGGAAACACCTTAGGTTAACTTCCCACATGATTATGAGTAGTTTGAAAGTTGTTTCATGCCTGTACACATCAACACAAAAAAGTTGTTATCTCAGTGCATGCAATGCTTTTACAATACAAATAGTATACATTTCAATTTTACACCAAAGCACTTACTGCAAACCTAATGGAAACACCTTAGGTTAACTTTCCACATGATTATGAGTAGTTTGAAAGTTGTTTCATGGCTGTACACATCAACACATAAATGTTGTTATCTCAGTGCATGCAATGCTTAGACAATACAAATAGTATACATTTCAATTTTACACCAAAGCACTTACTGCAAACCTAATGGAAACACTTTAGGTTGACTTCCCACATGATTCAGAGATGTCTGAAAGTTGTTTCATACCTGTGCACATAAAGACAAAAAAGTTGATTTCACAGAGAATAGAATGCTTTGACATAAAAGTAGTATACATTTCAATTGTACTCAAAAGTCCTGACTGCAAACCTAATGCAAACTCATTTGGTTAACTTCCCACATGAGTATGACTAGGTTTAAAGTTGTTTCATGCCTCAGTTCATCAAGACAAAAAAGTTACTTTCTCAGTACTACTATGTCTGACATTAAGGTAGGACATATCTGAATTTTATACCAAAGTACTTACTGCAAACTAATGGAAACACCTTAGGTTAACTTCCCACATGATTATGAGTAGTTTGAAAGTTGTTTCATGGCTGTACACATCAACACAAAAAAGTTGTTATCTCAGTGAATGCAATGCTTAGACAATACAAATAGTATACATTTCAATTTTACACCAAAGTACTTACTGCAAACCTAATGGAAACAACTTAGATTAACTTCCCACATGATTCTAACATGTCTGAAAGTTGTTTCATACCTGTGCACATCAAGACAAAAAAGTTGTTTTCTCAGTGCATGCAATGCTTTTACAATACAAATAGTATACATTTCAATTTTACACCAAAGCACTTACTGCAAACCTAATGGAAACACCTTAGGTTAACTTTCCACATGATTATGAGTAGTTTGAAAGTTGTTTCATGGCTGTACACATCAACACAAAAATGTTGTTATCTCAGTGCATGCAATGCTTAGACAATACAAATAGTATACATTTCAATTTTACACCAAAGCACTTACTGCAAACCTAATGGAAACACTTTAGGTTAACTTCACACATGATTCAGAGATGTCTGAAAGTTGTTTCATACCTGTGCACATAAAGACAAAAAAGTTGATTTCACAGAGAATAGAATGCTTTGACATAAAAGTAGTATACATTTCAATTGTACTCAAAAGTCCTGACTGCAAACCTAATGCAAACTCATTTGGTTAACTTCCCACATGAGTATGACTAGGTTTAAAGTTGTTTCATGCCTCAGTTCATCAAGACAAAAAAGTTACTTTCTCAGTACTACTATGTCTGACATTAAGGTAGGACACATCTGAATTTTATACCAAAGTACTTACTGCAAACTAATGGAAACACCTTAGGTTAACTTCCCACATGATTATGAGTAGTTTGAAAGTTGTTTCATGGCTGTACACATCAACACAAAAAAGTTGTTATCTCAGTGAATGCAATGCTTAGACAATACAAATAGTATACATTTCAATTTTACACCAAAGTACTTACTGCAAACCTAATGGAAACAACTTAGATTAACTTCCCACATGATTCTGAGATGTCTGAAAGTTGTTTCATACCTGTGCACATCAAGACAAAAAAGTTGTTTTCTCAGTGCATGCAATGCTTTTACAATACAAATAGTATACATTTCAATTTTACACCAAAGCACTTACTGCAAACCTAATGGAAACACCTTAGGTTAACTTTCCACATGATTTTGAGTAGTTTGAAAGTTGTTTCATGGCTGTACACATCAACACAAATATGTTGTTATCTCAGTGCATGCAATGCTTAGACAATACAAATAGTATACATTTCAATTTTACACCAAAGCACTTACTGCAAACCTAATGGAAACACTTTAGGTTAACTTCCCACATGATTCAGAGATGTCTGAAAGTTGTTTCATACCTGTGCACATAAAGACAAAAAAGTTGATTTCACAGAGAATAGAATGCTTTGACATAAAAGTAGTATACATTTCAATTGTACCCAGAAGTCCTGACTGCAAACCTAATGCAAACACATTTGGTTAACTTCCCACATGAGTATGACTAGGTTTAAAGTTGTTTCATGCCTCAGTTCATCAAGACAAAAAAGTTACTTTCTCAGTACTACTATGTCTGACATTAAGGTAGGACACATCTGAATTTTATACCAAAGTACTTACTGCAAACTAATGGAAACACCTTAGGTTAACTTCCCACATGATTATGAGTAGTTTGAAAGTTGTTTCATGCCTGTACACATCAACACAAAAAAGTTGTTATCTCAGTGCATGCAATGCTTTTACAATACAAATAGTATACATTTCAATTTTACACCAAAGCACTTACTGCAAACCTAATGGAAACACCTTAGGTTAACTTTCCACATGATTATGAGTAGTTTGAAAGTTGTTTCATGGCTGTACACATCAACACATAAATGTTGTTATCTCAGTGCATGCAATGCTTAGACAATACAAATAGTATACATTTCAATTTTACACCAAAGCACTTACTGCAAACCTAATGGAAACACTTTAGGTTGACTTCCCACATGATTCAGAGATGTCTGAAAGTTGTTTCATACCTGTGCACATAAAGACAAAAAAGTTGATTTCACAGAGAATAGAATGCTTTGACATAAAAGTAGTATACATTTCAATTGTACTCAAAAGTCCTGACTGCAAACCTAATGCAAACTCATTTGGTTAACTTCCCACATGAGTATGACTAGGTTTAAAGTTGTTTCATGCCTCAGTTCATCAAGACAAAAAAGTTACTTTCTCAGTACTACTATGTCTGACATTAAGGTAGGACATATCTGAATTTTATACCAAAGTACTTACTGCAAACTAATGGAAACACCTTAGGTTAACTTCCCACATGATTATGAGTAGTTTGAAAGTTGTTTCATGGCTGTACACATCAACACAAAAAAGTTGTTATCTCAGTGAATGCAATGCTTAGACAATACAAATAGTATACATTTCAATTTTACACCAAAGTACTTACTGCAAACCTAATGGAAACAACTTAGATTAACTTCCCACATGATTCTAACATGTCTGAAAGTTGTTTCATACCTGTGCACATCAAGACAAAAAAGTTGTTTTCTCAGTGCATGCAATGCTTTTACAATACAAATAGTATACATTTCAATTTTACACCAAAGCACTTACTGCAAACCTAATGGAAACACCTTAGGTTAACTTTCCACATGATTTTGAGTAGTTTGAAAGTTGTTTCATGGCTGTACACATCAACACAAATATGTTGTTATCTCAGTGCATGCAATGCTTAGACAATACAAATAGTATACATTTCAATTTTACACCAAAGCACTTACTGCAAACCTAATGGAAACACTTTAGGTTAACTTCCCACATGATTCTGAGATGTCTGAAAGTTGTTTCATACCTGTGCACATAAAGACAAAAAAGTTGATTTCACAGAGAATAGAATGCTTTGACATAAAAGTAGTATACATTTCAATTGTACCCAGAAGTCCTGACTGCAAACCTAATGCAAACACATTTGGTTAACTTCCCACATGAGTATGACTAGGTTTAAAGTTGTTTCATGCCTCAGTTCATCAAGACAAAAAAGTTACTTTCTCAGTACTACTATGTCTGACATTAAGGTAGGACACATCTGAATTTTATACCAAAGTACTTACTGCAAACTAATGGAAACACCTTAGGTTAACTTCCCACATGATTATGAGTAGTTTGAAAGTTGTTTCATGCCTGTACACATCAACACAAAAAAGTTGTTATCTCAGTGCATGCAATGCTTTTACAATACAAATAGTATACATTTCAATTTTACACCAAAGCACTTACTGCAAACCTAATGGAAACACCTTAGGTTAACTTTCCACATGATTATGAGTAGTTTGAAAGTTGTTTCATGGCTGTACACATCAACACATAAATGTTGTTATCTCAGTGCATGCAATGCTTAGACAATACAAATAGTATACATTTCAATTTTACACCAAAGCACTTACTGCAAACCTAATGGAAACACTTTAGGTTGACTTCCCACATGATTCAGAGATGTCTGAAAGTTGTTTCATACCTGTGCACATAAAGACAAAAAAGTTGATTTCACAGAGAATAGAATGCTTTGACATAAAAGTAGTATACATTTCAATTGTACTCAAAAGTCCTGACTGCAAACCTAATGCAAACTCATTTGGTTAACTTCCCACATGAGTATGACTAGGTTTAAAGTTGTTTCATGCCTCAGTTCATCAAGACAAAAAAGTTACTTTCTCAGTACTACTATGTCTGACATTAAGGTAGGACATATCTGAATTTTATACCAAAGTACTTACTGCAAACTAATGGAAACACCTTAGGTTAACTTCCCACATGATTATGAGTAGTTTGAAAGTTGTTTCATGGCTGTACACATCAACACAAAAAAGTTGTTATCTCAGTGAATGCAATGCTTAGACAATACAAATAGTATACATTTCAATTTTACACCAAAGTACTTACTGCAAACCTAATGGAAACAACTTAGATTAACTTCCCACATGATTCTAACATGTCTGAAAGTTGTTTCATACCTGTGCACATCAAGACAAAAAAGTTGTTTTCTCAGCGCATGCAATGCTTTTACAATACAAATAGTATACATTTCAATTTTACACCAAAGCACTTACTGCAAACCTAATGGAAACACCTTAGGTTAACTTTCCACATGATTATGAGCAGTTTGAAAGTTGTTTCATGGCTGTACACATCAACACAAAAAAGTTGTTATCTCAGTGCATGCAATGCTTAGACAATACAAATAGTATACATTTCAATTTTACACCAAAGCACTTACTGCAAACCTAATGGAAACACTTTAGGTTAACTTCCCACATGATTCTGAGATGTCTGAAAGTTGTTTCATACCTGTGCACATAAAGACAAAAAAGTTGATTTCACAGACAATAGAATGCTTTCACATAAAAGTAGTATACATTTCAACTGCACTCAAAAGTCCTGACTGCAAACCTAATGCAAACACATTTGGTTAACTTCCCACATGAGTATGACTAGGTTTAAAGTTGTTTCATGCCTCAGTTCATCAAGACAAAAAAGTTACTTTCTCAGTACTACTATGTCTGACATTAAGGTAGGACACATCGGAATTTTATACCAAAGTACTTACTGCAAACTAATGGAAACACCTTAGGTTAACTTCCCACATGATTATGAGTAGTTTGAAGGTTGTTTCATGCCTGTACACATCAACACAAAAAAGTTGTTATCTCAGTGCATGCAATGCTTTTACAATACAAATAGTATACATTTCAATTTTACACCAAAGCACTTACTGCAAACCTAATGGAAACACCTTAGGTTAACTTTCCACATGATTATGAGTAGTTTGAAAGTTGTTTCATGGCTGTACACATCAACACAAAAATGTTGTTATCTCAGTGCATGCAATGCTTAGACAATACAAATAGTATACATTTCAATTTTACACCAAAGCACTTACTGCAAACCTAATGGAAACACTTTAGGTTAACTTCACACATGATTCAGAGATGTCTGAAAGTTGTTTCATACCTGTGCACATAAAGACAAAAAAGTTGATTTCACAGAGAATAGAATGCTTTGACATAAAAGTAGTATACATTTCAATTGTACTCAAAAGTCCTGACTGCAAACCTAATGCAAACTCATTTGGTTAACTTCCCACATGAGTATGACTAGGTTTAAAGTTGTTTCATGCCTCAGTTCATCAAGACAAAAAAGTTACTTTCTCAGTACTACTATGTCTGACATTAAGGTAGGACACATCTGAATTTTATACCAAAGTACTTACTGCAAACTAATGGAAACACCTTAGGTTAACTTCCCACATGATTATGAGTAGTTTGAAAGTTGTTTCATGGCTGTACACATCAACACAAAAAAGTTGTTATCTCAGTGAATGCAATGCTTAGACAATACAAATAGTATACATTTCAATTTTACACCAAAGTACTTACTGCAAACCTAATGGAAACAACTTAGATTAACTTCCCACATGATTCTGAGATGTCTGAAAGTTGTTTCATACCTGTGCACATCAAGACAAAAAAGTTGTTTTCTCAGTGCATGCAATGCTTTTACAATACAAATAGTATACATTTCAATTTTACACCAAAGCACTTACTGCAAACCTAATGGAAACACCTTAGGTTAACTTTCCACATGATTTTGAGTAGTTTGAAAGTTGTTTCATGGCTGTACACATCAACACAAATATGTTGTTATCTCAGTGCATGCAATGCTTAGACAATACAAATAGTATACATTTCAATTTTACACCAAAGCACTTACTGCAAACCTAATGGAAACACTTTAGGTTAACTTCCCACATGATTCAGAGATGTCTGAAAGTTGTTTCATACCTGTGCACATAAAGACAAAAAAGTTGATTTCACAGACAATAGAATGCTTTGACATAAAAGTAGTATACATTTCAATTGTACCCAGAAGTCCTGACTGCAAACCTAATGCAAACACATTTGGTTAACTTCCCACATGAGTATGACTAGGTTTAAAGTTGTTTCATGCCTCAGTTCATCAAGACAAAAAAGTTACTTTCTCAGTACTACTATGTCTGACATTAAGGTTGGACACATCTGAATTTTATACCAAAGTACTTACTGCAAACTAATGGAAACACCTTAGGTTAACTTCCCACATGATTATGAGTAGTTTGAAAGTTGTTTCATGCCTGTACACATCAACACAAAAAAGTTGTTATCTCAGTGCATGCAATGCTTTTACAATACAAATAGTATACATTTCAATTTTACACCAAAGCACTTACTGCAAACCTAATGGAAACACCTTAGGTTAACTTTCCACATGATTATGAGTAGTTTGAAAGTTGTTTCATGGCTGTACACATCAACACATAAATGTTGTTATCTCAGTGCATGCAATGCTTAGACAATACAAATAGTATACATTTCAATTTTACACCAAAGCACTTACTGCAAACCTAATGGAAACACTTTAGGTTGACTTCCCACATGATTCAGAGATGTCTGAAAGTTGTTTCATACCTGTGCACATAAAGACAAAAAAGTTGATTTCACAGAGAATAGAATGCTTTGACATAAAAGTAGTATACATTTCAATTGTACTCAAAAGTCCTGACTGCAAACCTAATGCAAACTCATTTGGTTAACTTCCCACATGAGTATGACTAGGTTTAAAGTTGTTTCATGCCTCAGTTCATCAAGACAAAAAAGTTACTTTCTCAGTACTACTATGTCTGACATTAAGGTAGGACATATCTGAATTTTATACCAAAGTACTTACTGCAAACTAATGGAAACACCTTAGGTTAACTTCCCACATGATTATGAGTAGTTTGAAAGTTGTTTCATGGCTGTACACATCAACACAAAAAAGTTGTTATCTCAGTGAATGCAATGCTTAGACAATACAAATAGTATACATTTCAATTTTTTACCAAAGTACTTACTGCAAACCTAATGGAAACAACTTAGATTAACTTCCCACATGATTCTGAGATGTCTGAAAGTTGTTTCATACCTGTGCACATCAAGACAAAAAAGTTGTTTTCTCAGTGCATGCAATGCTTTTACAATACAAATAGTATACATTTCAATTTTACACCAAAGCACTTACTGCAAACCTAATGGAAACACCTTAGGTTAACTTTCCACATGATTTTGAGTAGTTTGAAAGTTGTTTCATGGCTGTACACATCAACACAAAAAAGTTGTTATCTCAGTGCATGCAATGCTTAGACAATACAAATAGTATACATTTCAATTTTACACCAAAGCACTTACTGCAAACCTAATGGAAACACTTTAGGTTAACTTCCCACATGATTCTGAGATGTCTGAAAGTTGTTTCATACCTGTGCACATAAAGACAAAAAATTTGATTTCACAGTGAATAGAATGCTTTGACATAAAAGTAGTATACATTTCAATTGTACTCAAAAGTCCTGACTGCAAACCTAATGCAAACACATTTGGTTAACTTCCCACATGAGTATGACTAGGTTTAAAGTTGTTTCATGCCTCAGTTCATCAAGACAAAAAAGTTACTTTCTCAGTCCTACTATGCTCTGATATTAAGGTAGGACACATCTGAATTTTATACCAAAGTACTTACTGCAAACTAATGGAAACACCTTAGGTTAACTTCCCACATGATTATGAGTAGGTTGAAAGTTGTTTCTTGGCTGTACACATCAACACAAAAAATTTGTTATCTCAGTGAATGCAATGCTTAGACAATACAAATAGTATACATTTCAATTTTACACCAAAGTACTTACTGCAAACCTAATGGAAACAACTTAGATTAACTTCCCACATGATTCTAAGATGTCTGAAAGTTGTTTCATACCTGTGCACATCAAGACAAACAAGTTGTTTTCTCAGTGCATGCAATGCTTTTACAATACAAATAGTATACATTTCAATTTTACACCAAAGCACTTACTGCAAACCTAATGGAAACACCTTAGGTTAACTTTCCACATGATTATGAGTAGTTTGAAAGTTGTTTCATGGCTGTACACATCAAGACAAAAAAGTTGTTATCTCAGTACATGCAATGCTTAGACAATACAAATAGTATACATTTCAATTTTACACCAAAGCACTTACTGCAAACCTAATGGAAACACTTTAGGTTAACTTCCCACATGATTCTGAGATGTCTGAAAGTTGTTTCATACCTGTGCACATAAAGACAAAAAAGTTGATTTCACAGAGAATAGAATGCTTTGACATAAAAGTAGTATACATTTCAATTGTACTCAAAAGTCCTGACTGCAAACCTAATGCAAACACATTTGGTTAACTTCCCACATGAGTATGACTAGGTTTAAAGTTGTTTCATGCCTCAGTTCATCAAGACAAAAAAGTTACTTTCTCAGTACTACTATGCTCTGACATTAAGGTAGGACACATCGGAATTTTATACCAAAGTACTTACTGCAAACTAATGGAAACACCTTAGGTTAACTTCCCACATGATTATGAGTAGTTTGAAAGTTGTTTCATGGCTGTACACATCAACACAAAAAAGTTGTTATCTCAGTGAATGCAATGCTTAGACAATACAAATAGTATACATTTCAATTTTACACCAAAGTACTTACTGCAAACCTAATGGAAACAACTTAGATTAACTTCCCACATGATTCTGAGATGTCTGAAAGTTGTTTCATACCTGTGCACATCAAGACAAACAAGTTGTTTTCTCAGTGCATGCAATGCTTTTACAATACAAATAGTATACATTTCAATTTTACACCAAAGCACTTACTGCAAACCTAATGGAAACACCTTAGGTTAACTTTCCACATGACTATGAGTAGTTTGAAAGTTGTTTCATGGCTGTACACATCAAGACAAAAAAGTTGTTATCTCAGTGCATGCAATGCTTAGACAATACAAATAGTATACATTTCAATTTTACACCAAAGCACTTACTGCAAACCTAATGGAAACACTTTAGGTTAACTTCCCACATGATTCAGAGATGTCTGAAAGTTGTTTCATTCCTGTGCACATAAAGACAAAAAAGTTGATTTCACAGAGAATAGAATGCTTTGACATAAAAGTAGTATACATTTCAATTGTACTCAGAAGTCCTGACTGCAAACCTAATGCAAACACATTTGGTTAACTTCCCACATGAGTATGACTAGGTTTAAAGTTGTTTCATGCCTCAGTTCATCAAGACAAAAAAGTTACTTTCTCAGTACTACTATGTCTGACATTAAGGTAGGACACATCTGAATTTTATACCAAAGTACTTACTGCAAACTAATGGAAACACCTTAGGTTAACTTCCCACATGATTATGAGTAGTTTGAAAGTTGTTTCATGGCTGTACACATCAATACAAAAAAGTTGTTATCTCAGTGAATGCAATGCTTAGACAATACAAATAGTATACATTTCAATTTTACACCAAAGCACTTACTGCAAACCTAATGGAAACACCTTAGGTTAACTTTCCACATGATTTTGAGTAGTTTGAAAGTTGTTTCATGGCTGTACACATCAACACAAAAATGTTGTTATCTCAGTGCATGCAATGCTTAGACAATACAAATAGTATACATTTCAATTTTACACCAAAGCACTTACTGCAAACCTAATGCAAACACTTTAGGTTAACTTCCCACATGATTGAGAGATGTCTGAAAGTTGTTTCATACCTGTGCACATAAAGACAAAAAAGTTGATTTCACAGAGAATAGAATGCTTTGACATAAAAGTAGTATAAATTTCAATTGTACTCAAAAGTCCTGACTGCAAACCTAATGCAAACACATTTGGTTAACTTCCCACATGAGTATGACTAGGTTTAAAGTTGTTTCATGCCTCAGTTCATCAAGACAAAAAAGTTACTTTCTCAGTACTACTATGCTCTGACATTAAGGTAGTATACATCTCAATTTTACAACAAAGTGCTTACTGCAAACTAATTGAAACACCTTAGGATAACTTCCCACATGATTATGAGTAGTTTGAAAGTTGTTTCATGGCTGTACACATCAACACAAAAAAGTTGTTATCTCAGAGCCTGCAGTGCTTAGACAATACAAATAGTATACATTTCAATTTTACACCAAAGCTCTTACTGCAAACCTAATGGAAACAACTTAGATTAACTTCCCACATGATTCTGAGATGTCTGAAAGTTGTTTCATACCTGTGCACATCAAGACAAAAAAGTTGTTTTCTCAGTGCATGCAATGCTTTTACAATACAAATAGTATACATTTCAATTTTACACCAAAGCACTTACTGCAAACCTAATGGAAACACCTTAGGTTAACTTTCCACATGATTATGAGTAGTTTGAAAGTTGTTTCATGGCTGTACACATCAAGACAAAAAAGTTGTTATCTCAGTGCATGCAATGCTTAGACAATACAAATAGTATACATTTCAATTTTACACCAAAGCACTTACTGCAAACCTAATGGGAACACTTTAGATTAATTTCCCACATGATTCAGAGATGTCTGAAAGTTGTTTCATACCTGTGCACATAAAGACAAAAAAGTTGATTTCACAGAGAATAGAATGCTTTGACATAAAAGTAGTATACATTTCAATTGTACTCCAAAGTTCTGACTGCAAACCTAATGCAAACACATTTGGTTAACTTCCCACATGAGTATGACTAGGTTTAAAGTTGTTTCATGCCTCAGTTCATCAAGACAAAAAAGTTACATTCTCAGTACTACTATGTCTGACGTTAAGGTAGGACACATCTGAATTTTATACCAAAGTACTTACTGCAAACTAATGGAAACACCTTAGGTTAACTTCCCACATGATTATAAGTAGTTTGAAAGTTGTTTCATGGCTGTACACATCAACACAAAAAAGTTGTTATCTCAGAGCATGCAGTGCTTAGACAATACAAATAGTATACATTTCAATTTTACACCAAAGCTCTTACTGCAAACCTAATGGAAACAACTTAGATTAACTTCCCACATGATTCTGAGATGTCTGAAAGTTGTTTCATACCTGTGCACATCAAGACAAAAAAGTTGTTTTCTCAGTGCATGCAATGCTTTTACAATACAAATAGTATACATTTCAATTTTACACCAAAGCACTTACTGCAAACCTAATGGAAACACCTTAGGTTAACTTTCCACATGATTATGAGTAGTTTGAAAGTTGTTTCATGGCTGTACACATCAAGACAAAAAAGTTGTTATCTCAGTGCATGCAATGCTTAGACAATACAAATAGTATACATTTCAATTTTACACCAAAGCACTTACTGCAAACCTAATGGAAACACTTTAGGTTAACTTCCCACATGATTCAGAGATGTCTGAAAGTTGTTTCATACCTGTGCACATAAAGACAAAAAAGTTGATTTCACAGACAATAGAATGCTTTGACATAAAAGTAGTATACATTTCAATTGTACTCAGAAGTCCTGACTGCAAACCTAATGCAAACACATTTGGTTAACTTCCCACATGAGTATGACTAGGTTTAAAGTTGTTTCATGCCTCAGTTCATCAAGACAAAAAAGTTACTTTCTCAGTACTACCATGTCTGACATTAAGGTAGGACACATCTGAATTTTATACCAAAGTACTTACTGCAAACTAATGGAAACACCTTAGGTTAACTTCCCACATGGTTATGAGTAGTTTGAAAGTTGTTTCATGCCTGTACACATCAACACAAAAAAGTTGTTATCTCAGTGCATGCAATGCTTTTACAATAGAAATAGTATACATTTCAATTTTACACCAAAGCACTTACTGCAAACCTAATGGAAACACTTTAGGTTAACTTCCCACATGATTCAGAGATGTCTGAAAGTTGTTTCATACCTGTGCACATAAAGACAAAAAAGTTGATTTCACAGACAATAGAATGCTTTGACATAAAAGTAGTATACATTTCAATTGTACTCAGAAGTCCTGACTGCAAACCTAATGCAAACACATTTGGTTAACTTCCCACATGAGTATGACTAGGTTTAAAGTTGTTTCATGCCTCAGTTCATCAAGACAAAAAAGTTACTTTCTCAGTACTACTATGCTCTGACATTAAGGTAGTATACATCTCAATTTTACAACAAAGTGCTTACTGCAAACTAATTGAAACACCTTAGGATAACTTCCCACATGATTATGAGTAGTTTGAAAGTTGTTTCATGGCTGTACACATCAACACAAAAAAGTTGTTATCTCAGAGCCTGCAGTGCTTAGACAATACAAATAGTATACATTTCAATTTTACACCAAAGCTCTTACTGCAAACCTAATGGAAACAACTTAGATTAACTTCCCACATGATTCTGAGATGTCTGAAAGTTGTTTCATACCTGTGCACATCAAGACAAAAAAGTTGTTTTCTCAGTGCATGCAATGCTTTTACAATACATATAGAATACATTTCAATTTTACACCAAAGCATTTACTGCAAACCTAATGGAAACACCTTAGGTTAACTTTCCACATGATTATGAGTAGTTTGAAAGTTGTTTCATGGCTGTACACATCAAGACAAAAAAGTTGTTATCTCAGTGCATGCAGTGCTTAGACAATACAAATAGTATACATTTCAATTTTACACCAAAGCATTTACTGCAAACCTAATGGAAACACTTTAGGTTAACTTCCCACATGATTCAGAGATGTCTGAAAGTTGTTTCATACCTGTGCACATAAAGACAAAAAAGTTGATTTCACAGAGAATAGAATGCTTTGACATAAAAGTAGTATACATTTCAATTGTACTCAAAAGTCCTGACTGCAAACCTAATGCAAACACATTTGGTTAACTTCCCACATGAGTATGACTAGGTTTAAAGTTGTTTCATGCCTCAGTTCATCAAGACAAAAAAGTTACTTTCTCAGTACTACTATGTCTGACATTAAGGTAGGACACATCTGAATTTTATACCAAAGTACTTACTGCAAACTAATGGAAACATGTTAGGTTAACTTCCCACATGATTATGAGTAGTTTGAAAGTTGTTTCATGGCTGTACACATCAACACAAAAAAGTTGTTATCTCAGTGAATGCAATGCTTAGACAATACAAATAGTATACATTTCAATTTTACACTAAAGTACTTACTGCAAACCTAATGGAAACAACTTAGGTTAACTTCCCACATGATTCTGAGATGTCTGAAAGTTGTTTCATACCTGTGCACATCAAGACAAAAAAGTTGTTTTCTCAGTGCATGCAATGCTTTTACAATACAAATAGTATACATTTCAATTTTACACCAAAGCACTTACTGCAAACCTAATGGAAACACCTTAGGTTAACTTTCCACATGATTATGAGTAGTTTGAAAGTTGTTTCATGGCTGTACACATCAAGACAAAAAAGTTGTTATCTCAGTGCATGCAATGCTTAGACAATACAAATAGTATACATTTCAATTTTACACCAAAGCACTTACTGCAAACCTAATGGGAACACTTTAGATTAATTTCCCACATGATTCAGAGATGTCTGAAAGTTGTTTCATACCTGTGCACATAAAGACAAAAAAGTTGATTTCACAGAGAATAGAATGCTTTGACATAAAAGTAGTATACATTTCAATTGTACTCCAAAGTTCTGACTGCAAACCTAATGCAAACACATTTGGTTAACTTCCCACATGAGTATGACTAGGTTTAAAGTTGTTTCATGCCTCAGTTCATCAAGACAAAAAAGTTACATTCTTAGTACTACTATGTCTGACGTTAAGGTAGGACACATCTGAATTTTATACCAAAGTACTTACTGCAAACTAATGGAAACACCTTAGGTTAACTTCCCACATGATTATAAGTAGTTTGAAAGTTGTTTCATGGCTGTACACATCAACACAAAAAAGTTGTTATCTCAGAGCATGCAGTGCTTAGACAATACAAATAGTATACATTTCAATTTTACACCAAAGCTCTTACTGCAAACCTAATGGAAACAACTTAGATTAACTTCCCACATGATTCTGAGATGTCTGAAAGTTGTTTCATACCTGTGCACATCAAGACAAAAAAGTTGTTTTCTCAGTGCATGCAATGCTTTTACAATACAAATAGTATACATTTCAATTTTACACCAAAGCACTTACTGCAAACCTAATGGAAACACCTTAGGTTAACTTTCCACATGATTATGAGTAGTTTGAAAGTTGTTTCATGGCTGTACACATCAAGACAAAAAAGTTGTTATCTCAGTGCATGCAATGCTTAGACAATACAAATAGTATACATTTCAATTTTACACCAAAGCACTTACTGCAAACCTAATGGAAACACTTTAGGTTAACTTCCCACATGATTCAGAGATGTCTGAAAGTTGTTTCATACCTGTGCACATAAAGACAAAAAAGTTGATTTCACAGACAATAGAATGCTTTGACATAAAAGTAGTATACATTTCAATTGTACTCAGAAGTCCTGACTGCAAACCTAATGCAAACACATTTGGTTAACTTCCCACATGAGTATGACTAGGTTTAAAGTTGTTTCATGCCTCAGTTCATCAAGACAAAAAAGTTACTTTCTCAGTACTACGATGTCTGACATTAAGGTAGGACACATCTGAATTTTATACCAAAGTACTTACTGCAAACTAATGGAAACACCTTAGGTTAACTTCCCACATGGTTATGAGTAGTTTGAAAGTTGTTTCATGCCTGTACACATCAACACAAAAAAGTTGTTATCTCAGTGCATGCAATGCTTTTACAATAGAAATAGTATACATTTCAATTTTACACCAAAGCACTTACTGCAAACCTAATGGAAACACTTTAGGTTAACTTTCCACATGATTATGAGTAGTTTGAAAGTTGTTTCATGGCTGTACACATCAACACAAAAATGTTGTTATCTCAGTGCATGCAATGCTTAGACAATACAAATAGTATACATTTCAATTTTACACCAAAGCACTTACTGCAAACCTAATGGAAACACTTTAGGTTAACTTCCCACATGATTCAGAGATGTCTGAAAGTTGTTTCATACCTGTGCACATAAAGACAAAAAAGTTGATTTCACAGAGAATAGAATGCTTTGACATAAAAGTAGTATACATTTCAATTGTACTCAAAAGTCCTGACTGCAAACCTAATGCAAACACATTTGGTTAACTTCCCACATGAGTATGACTAGGTTTAAAGTTGTTTCATGCCTCAGTTCATCAAGACAAAAAAGTTACTTTCTCAGTACTACTATGTCTGACATTAAGGTAGGACACATCTGAATTTTATACCAAAGTACTTACTGCAAACTAATGGAAACACCTTAGGTTAACTTCCCACATGATTATGAGTAGTTTGAAAGTTGTTTCATGGCTGTACACATCAATACAAAAAAGTTGTTATGTCAGTGAATGCAATGCTTAGACAATACAAATAGTATACATTTCAAATTTACACCAAAGTACTTACTGCAAACCTAATGGAAACAACTTAGATTAACTTCCCACATGATTCTGAGATGTCTGAAAGTTGTTTCATACCTGTGCACATCAAGACAAAAAAGTTGTTTTCTCAGTGCATGCAATGCTTTTACAATACAAATAGTATACATTTCAATTTTACACCAAAGCACTTGCTGCAAACCTAATGGAAACACCTTAGGTTAACTTTCCACATGATTTTGAGTAGTTTGAAAGTTGTTTCATGGCTGTACACATCAACACAAAAATGTTGTTATCTCAGTGCATGCAATGCTTAGACAATACAAATAGTATACATTTCAATTTTACACCAAAGCACTTACTGCAAACCTAATGCAAACACTTTAGGTTAACTTCCCACATGATTGAGAGATGTCTGAAAGTTGTTTCATACCTGTGCACATAAAGACAAAAAAGTTGATTTCACAGAGAATAGAATGCTTTGACATAAAAGTAGTATAAATTTCAATTGTACTCAAAAGTCCTGACTGCAAACCTAATGCAAACACATTTGGTTAACTTCCCACATGAGTATGACTAGGTTTAAAGTTGTTTCATGCCTCAGTTCATCAAGACAAAAAAGTTACTTTCTCAGTACTACTATGCTCTGACATTAAGGTAGTATACATCTCAATTTTACAACAAAGTGCTTACTGCAAACTAATTGAAACACCTTAGGATAACTTCCCACATGATTAGGAGTAGTTTGAAAGTTGTTTCATGGCTGTACACATCAACACAAAAAAGTTGTTATCTCAGAGCATGCAGTGCTTAGACAATACAAATAGTATACATTTCAATTTTACACCAAAGCTCTTACTGCAAACCTAATGGAAACAACTTAGATTAACTTCCCACATGATTCTGAGATGTCTGAAAGTTGTTTCATACCTGTGCACATCAAGACAAAAAAGTTGTTTTCTCAGTGCATGCAATGCTTTTACAATACATATAGAATACATTTCAATTTTACACCAAAGCATTTACTGCAAACCTAATGGAAACACCTTAGGTTAACTTTCCACATGATTATGAGTAGTTTGAAAGTTGTTTCATGGCTGTACACATCAAGACAAAAAAGTTGTTATCTCAGTGCATGCAATGCTTAGACAATACAAATAGTATACATTTCAATTTTACACCAAAGCATTTACTGCAAACCTAATGGAAACACTTTAGGTTAACTTCCCACATGATTCAGAGATGTCTGAAAGTTGTTTCATACCTGTGCACATAAAGACAAAAAAGTTGATTTCACAGAGAATAGAATGCTTTGACATAAAAGTAGTATACATTTCAATTGTACTCAAAAGTCCTGACTGCAAACCTAATGCAAACACATTTGGTTAACTTCCCACATGAGTATGACTAGGTTTAAAGTTGTTTCATGCCTCAGTTCATCAAGACAAAAAAGTTACTTTCTCAGTACTACTATGTCTGACATTAAGGTAGGACACATCTGAATTTTATACCAAAGTACTTACTGCAAACTAATGGAAACATGTTAGGTTAACTTCCCACATGATTATGAGTAGTTTGAAAGTTGTTTCATGGCTGTACACATCAACACAAAAAAGTTGTTATCTCAGTGAATGCAATGCTTAGACAATACAAATAGTATACATTTCAATTTTACACTAAAGTACTTACTGCAAACCTAATGGAAACAACTTAGGTTAACTTCCCACATGATTCTGAGATGTCTGAAAGTTGTTTCATACCTGTGCACATCAAGACAAAAAAGTTGTTTTCTCAGTGCATGCAATGCTTTTACAATACAAATAGTATACATTTCAATTTTACACCAAAGCACTTACTGCAAACCTAATGGAAACACCTTAGGTTAACTTTCCACATGATTATGAGTAGTTTGAAAGTTGTTTCATGGCTGTACACATCAAGACAAAAAAGTTGTTATCTCAGTGCATGCAATGCTTAGACAATACAAATAGTATACATTTCAATTTTACACCAAAGCACTTACTGCAAACCTAATGGAAACACTTTAGATTAATTTCCCACATGATTCAGAGATGTCTGAAAGTTGTTTCATACCTGTGCACATAAAGACAAAAAAGTTGATTTCACAGAGAATAGAATGCTTTGACATAAAAGTAGTATACATTTCAATTGTACTCAAAAGTCCTGACTGCAAACCTAATGCAAACACATTTGGTTAACTTCCCACATGAGTATGACTAGGTTTAAAGTTGTTACATGCCTCAGTTCATCAAGACAAAAAAGTTACATTCTCAGTACTACTATGTCTGACGTTAAGGTAGGACACATCTGAATTTTATACCAAAGTACTTACTGCAAACTAATGGAAACACCTTAGGTTAACTTCCCACATGATTATAAGTAGTTTGAAAGTTGTTTCATGGCTGTACACATCAACACAAAAAAGTTGTTATCTCAGAGCATGCAGTGCTTAGACAATACAAATAGTATACATTTCAATTTTACACCAAAGCTCTTACTGCAAACCGAATGGAAACAACTTAGATTAACTTCCCACATGATTCTGAGATGTCTGAAAGTTGTTTCATACCTGTGCACATAAAGACAAAAAAGTTGATTTCACAGAGAATAGAATGCTTTGACATAAAAGTAGTATACATTTCAATTGTACTCAAAAGTCCTGACTGCAAACCTAATGCAAACACATTTGGTTAACTTCCCACATGAGTATGACTAGGTTTAAAGTTGTTTCATCCCTCAGTTCATCAAGACAAAAAAGTTACTTTCTCAGTACTACTATGCTCTGACATTAAGGTAGTATACATCTCAATTTTACACCAAATTGCTTACTGCAAACTAATTGAAACACCTTAGGTTAACTTCCCACATGATTATGAGTAGTTTGAAAGTTGTTTCAT
Organism: Mobula birostris; assembly: GCF_030028105.1. NCBI lineage: Eukaryota > Metazoa > Chordata > Chondrichthyes > Myliobatiformes > Myliobatidae > Mobula > Mobula birostris. The sequence continues at coordinate 64,849,729 of NC_092391.1, forward strand.
GGCTGTACACATCAAGACAAAAAAGTTGTTTTCTCAGTGCATGCAATGCTTTTACAATACAAATAGTATACATTTCAATTTTACACCAAAGCACTTACTGCAAAACTAAAGGAAACACCTTAGGTTAACTTTCCACATGATTATCAGTAGTTTGAAAGTTGTTTCATGGCTGTACACATCAACACAAAAAAGTTGTTATCTCAGTGCATGCAGTGCTTAGACAATACAAATAGTATACATTTCAAATTTACACCAAAGCTCTTACTGCAAACCTAATGGAAACAACTTAGATTAACTTCCCACATGATTCTGAGATGCCTGAAAGTTGTTTCATACCTGTGCACATCAAGACAAAAAAGTTGTTTTCTCAGTGCATGCAATGCTTTTACAATACATATAGAATACATTTCAATTTTACACCAAAGCATTTACTGCAAACCTAATGGAAACACCTTAGGTTAACTTTCCACATGATTATGAGTAGTTTGAAAGTTGTTTCATGGCTGTACACATCAACACAAAAAAGTTGTTATCTCAGTGCATGCAATGCTTAGACAATACAAATAGTATACATTTCAATTTTACACCAAAGTACTTACTGCAAACCTAATGGAAACAACTTAGATTAACTTCCCACATGATTCTGAGATGTCAGAAAGTTGTTTCATACCTGTGCACATCAAGACAAAAAAGTTGTTTTCTCAGTGCATGCAATGCTTTTACAATACAAATAGAATACATTTCAATTTTACACCAAAGCACTTACTGCAAACCTAATGGAAACACCTTAGGTTAACTTTCCACATGATTATCAGTAGTTTGAAAGTTGTTTCATGGCTGTACACATCAACACAAAAAAGTTGTTATCTCAGTGCATGCAATGCTTAGACAATACAAATAGTATACATTTCAATTTTACACCAAAGCACTTACTGCAAACCTAATGGAAACACTTTAGGTTAACTTCCCACATGATTCAGAGATGTCTGAAAGTTGTTTCATACCTGTGCACATAAAGACAAAAAAGTTGATTTCACAGACAATAGAATGCTTTGACATAAAAGTAGTATACATTTCAATTGTACTCAAAAGTCCTGACTGCAAACCTAATGCAAACACATTTGGTTAACTTCCCACATGAGTATGACTAGGTTTAAAGTTGTTTCATGCCTCAGTTCATCAAGACAAAAAAGTTACTTTCTCAGTACTACTATGCTCTGACATTAAGGTAGTATACATCTCAATTTTACACCAAATTGCTTACTGCAAACTAATTGAAACACCTTAGGTTAACTTCCCACATGATTATGAGTAGTTTGAAAGTTGTTTCATGGCTGTACACATCAAGACAAAAAAGTTGTTTTCTCAGTGCATGCAATGCTTTTACAATACAAATAGTATACATTTCAATTTTACACCAAAGCACTTACTGCAAAACTAAAGGAACACCTTAGGTTAACTTTCCACATGATTATCAGTAGTTTGAAAGTTGTTTCATGGCTGTACACATCAACACAAAAAAGTTGTTATCTCAGTGCATGCAGTGCTTAGACAATACAAATAGTATACATTTCAAATTTACACCAAAGCTCTTACTGCAAACCTAATGGAAACAACTTAGATTAACTTCCCACATGATTCTGAGATGCCTGAAAGTTGTTTCATACCTGTGCACATAAAGACAAAAAAGTTGTTTTCTCAGTGCATGCAATGCTTTTACAATACATATAGAATACATTTCAATTTTACACCAAAGCATTTACTGCAAACCTAATGGAAACACCTTAGGTTAACTTTCCACATGATTATGAGTAGTTTGAAAGTTGTTTCATGGCTGTACACATCAACACAAAAAAGTTGTTATCTCAGTGCATGCAATGCTTAGACAATACAAATAGTATACATTTCAATTTTACACCAAAGCACTTACTGCAAACCTAATGGAAACACTTTAGGTTAACTTCCCACATGATTCTGAGAAGTCTGAAAGTTGTTTCATACCTGTGCACATAAAGACAAAAAAGTTGATTTCACAGTGAATAGAATGCTTTGACATAAAAGTAGTATACATTTCAATTGTACTCAAAAGTCCTGACTGCAAACCTAATGCAAACACATTTGGTTAACTTCCCACATGAGTATGACTAGGTTTAAAGTTGTTTCATGCCTCAGTTCATCAAGACAAAAAAGTTACTTTCTCAGTACTACCATGCTCTGACATTAAGGTAGTATACATCTCAATTTTACACCAAAGTGCTTACTGCAAACTAATTGAAACACCTTAGGTTAACTTCCCACATGATTATGAGTAGTTTGAAAGTTGTTTCATGGCTGTACACATCAACACAAAAAAGTTGTTATCTCAGTGAATGCAATGCTTAGACAATACAAATAGTATACATTTCAATTTTACACCAAAGTACTTACTGCAAACCTAATGGAAACAACTTAGATTAGCTTCCCACATGATTCTGAGATGTCAGAAAGTTGTTTCATACCTGTGCACATCAAGACAAAAAAGTTGTTTTCTCAGTGCATGCAATGCTTTTACAATACAAATAGTATACATTTCAATTTTACACCAAAGCACTTACTGCAAACCTAATGGAAACACCTTAGGTTAACTTTCCACATGATTATCAGTAGTTTGAAAGTTGTTTCATGGCTGTACACATCAACACAAAAAAGTTGTTATCTCAGTGCATGCAATGCTTAGACAATACAAATAGTATACATTTCAATTTTACACCAAAGCACTTACTGCAAACCTAATGGAAACACTTTAGGTTAACTTCCCACATGATTCAGAGATGTCTGAAAGTTGTTTCATACCTGTGCACATAAAGACAAAAAAGTTGATTTCACAGACAATAGAATGCTTTGACATAAAAGTAGTATACATTTCAATTGTACTCAAAAGTCCTGACTGCAAACCTAATGCAAACACATTTGGTTAACTTCCCACATGAGTATGACTAGGTTTAAAGTTGTTTCATGCCTCAGTTCATCAAGACAAAAAAGTTACTTTCTCAGTACTACTATGCTCTGAAATTAAGGTAGGACACATCTGAATTTTATACCAAAGTACTTACTGCAAACTAATGGAAACACCTTAGGTTAACTTCCCACATGATTATGAGTAGTTTGAAAGTTGTTTCATGGCTGTACACATCAACACAAAAAAGTTGTTATCTCAGTGAATGCAATGCTTACACAATACAAATAGTATACATTTCAATTTTACACCAAAGCTCTTCCTGCAAACCTAATGGAAACAACTTAGATTAACTTCCCACATAATTCTGAGATGTCTGAAAGTTGTTTCATACCTGTGCACATAAAGACAAAAAAGTTGATTTCACAGACAATAGAATGCTTTCACATAAAAGTAGTATACATTTCAATTGTACTCAAAAGTCCTGACTGCAAACCTAATGCAAACACATTTGGTTAACTTCCCACATGAGTATGACTAGGTTTAAAGTTGTTTCATGCCTCAGTTCATCAAGACAAAAAAGTTACTTTCTCAGTACTACTATGTCTGACATTAAGGTAGGACACATCTGAATTTTATACCAAAGTACTTACTGCAAACTAATGGAAACACGTTAAGTTAATTTCCCACATGATTATGAGTAGTTTGAAAGTTGTTTCATGGCTGTACACATCAACACAAAAAAGTTGTTATCTCAGTGCATGCAGTGCTTAGACAATACAAATAGTATACATTTCAATTTTACACCAAAGCTCTTACTGCAAACCTAATGGAAACAACTTAGATTAACTTCCCACATGATTCTGAGATGTCTGAAAGTTGTTTCATACCTGTGCACATCAAGACAAAAAAGTTGTTTTCTCAGTGCATGCAAAGCTTTTACAATACGTATAGAATACATTTCAATTTTACACCAAAGCATTTACTGCAAACCTAATGGAAACACCTTAGGTTAACTTTCCACATGATTATGAGTAGTTTGAAAGTTGTTTCATGGCTGTACACATCAACACAAAAATGTTGTTATCTCAGTGCATGCAATGCTTAGACAATACAAATAGTATATATTTCAATTTTACACCAAAGCACTTACTGCAAACCTAATGGAAACACTTTAGGTTAACTTCCCACATGATTCTGAGATGTCTGAAAGTTGTTTCATACCTGTGCACATAAAGACAAAAAAGTTGATTTCACAGAGAATAGAATGCTTTGACATAAAAGTAGTATACATTTCCATTGTACTCAAAAGTCCTGACTGCAAACCTAATGCAAACACATTTGGTTAACTTCCCACATGAGTATGACTAGGTTTAAAGTTGTTTCATGCCTCAGTTCATCAAGACAAAAAAGTTACTTTCTCAGTACTACTATGTCTGACATTAAGGTAGGACACATCTGAATTTTATACCAAAGTACTTACTGCAAACTAATGGAAACACCTTAGGTTAACTTCCCACATGATTATGAGTAGTTTGAAAGTTGTTTCATGGCTGTACACATCAACACAAAAAAGTTGTTATCTCAGTGAATGCAATGCTTAGACAATACAAATAGTATACATTTCAATTTTACACCAAAGTACTTACTGCAAACCTAATGGAAACAACTTAGATTAACTTCCCACATGATTCTGAGATGTCTGAAAGTTGTTTCATACCTGTGCACATCAAGACAAAAAAGTTGTTTTCTCAGTGCATGCAATGCTTTTACAATACAAATAGTATACATTTCAATTTTACACCAAAGCACTTACTGCAAACCTAATGGAAACACCTTAGGTTAACTTTCCACATGATTTTGAGTAGTTTGAAAGTTGTTTCATGGCTGTACACATCAACACAAAAATGTTGTTATCTCAGTGCATGCAATGCTTAGACAATACAAATAGTATACATTTCAATTTTACACCAAAGCACTTACTGCAAACCTAATGCAAACACTGTAGGTTAACTTCCCACATGATTGAGAGATGTCTGAAAGTTGTTTCATACCTGTGCACATAAAGACAAAAAAGTTGATTTCACAGAGAATAGAATGCTTTGACATAAAAGTAGAATACATTTCAATTGTACTCAAAAGTCCTGACTGCAAACCTAATGCAAACACATTTGGTTAACTTCCCACATGAGTATGACTAGGTTTAAAGTTGTTTCATGCCTCAGTTCATCAAGACAAAAAAGTTACTTTCTCAGTACTACTATGCTCTGACATTAAGGTAGTATACATCTCAATTTTACAACAAAGTTCTTACTGCAAACTAATTGAAACACGTTAGGATAACTTCCCACATGATTATGAGTAGTTTGAAAGTTTTTTTCATGGCTGTACACATCAACACAAAAAAGTTGTTATCTCAGAGCATGCAGTGCTTAGACAATACAAATAGTATACATTTCAATTTTACACCAAAGCTCTTACTGCAAACCTAATGGAAACAACTTAGATTAACTTCCCACATGATTCTGAGATGTCTGAAAGTTGTTTCATACCTGTGCACATCAAGACATAAAAGTTGTTATCTCAGTGCATGCAAAGCTTTTACAATACAAATAGTATACATTTCAATTTTACACCAAAGCTCTTCCTGCAAACCTAATGGAAACAACTTAGATTAACTTCCCACATAATTCTGAGAAGTCTGAAAGTTGTTTCATACCTGTGCACATAAAGACAAAAAAGTTGATTTCACAGACAATAGAATGCTTTGACATAAAAGTAGTATACATTTCAATTGTACTCAAAAGTCCTGACTGCAAACCTAATGCAAACACATTTGGTTAACTTCCCACATGAGTATGACTAGGTTTAAAGTTGTTTCATGCCTCAGTTCATCAAGACAAAAAAGTTACTTTCTCAGTACTACTATGTCTGACATTAAGGTAGGACACATCTGAATTTTATACCAAAGTACTTACTGCAAACTAATGGAAACACGTTAGGTTAACTTCCCACATGATTATGAGTAGTTTGAAAGTTGTTTCATGGCTGTACACATCAACACAAAAAAGTTGTTATCTCAGTGAATGCAATGCTTAGACAATACAAATAGTATACATTTCAATTTTACACCAAAGTACTTACTGCAAACCTAATGGAAACAACTTAGGTTAACTTCCCACATGATTCTGAGATGTCTGAAAGTTGTTTCATACCTGTGCACATCAAGACAAAATAGTTGTTTTCTCAGTGCATGCAATGCTTTTACAATACAAATAGTATACATTTCAATTTTACACCAAAGCACTTACTGCAAACCTAATGGAAACACCTTAGGTTAACTTTCCACATGATTTTGAGTAGTTTGAAAGTTGTTTCATGGCTGTACACATCAACACAAAAAAGTTGTTATCTCAGTGCATGCAATGCTTAGACAATACAAATAGTATACATTTCAATTTTACACCAAAGCACTTACTGCAAACCTAATGCAAACACTTTAGGTTAACTTCCCACATGATTGAGAGATGTCTGAAAGTTGTTTCATACCTGTGCACATAAAGACAAAAAAGTTGATTTCACAGAGAATAGAATGCTTTGACATAAAAGTAGTATACATTTCAATTGTACTCAAAAGTCCTGACTGCAAACCTAATGCAAACACATTTGGTTAACTTCCCACATGAGTATGACTAGGTTTAAAGTTGTTTCATGCCTCAGTTCATCAAGACAAAAAAGTTACTTTCTCAGTACTACTATGTCTGACATTAAGGTAGGACACATCTGAATTTTATACCAAAGTACTTACTGCAAACTAATGGAAACACGTTAGGTTAACTTCCCACATGATTATGAGTAGTTTGAAAGTTGTTTCATGGCTGTACACATCAACACAAAAAAGTTGTTATCTCAGTGAATGCAATGCTTAGACAATACAAATAGTATACATTTCAATTTTACACCAAAGTACTTACTGCAAACCTAATGGAAACAACTTAGTTTAACTTCCCACATGATTCTGAGATGTCTGAAAGTTGTTTCATACCTGTGCACATCAAGACAAAAAAGTTGTTTTCTCAGTGCATGCAATGCTTTTACAATACAAATAGTATACATTTCAATTTTACACCAAAGCACTTACTGCAAACCTAATGGAAACACCTTAGGTTAACTTTCCACATGATTATGAGTAGTTTGAAAGTTGTTTCATGGCTGTACACATCAACACAAAAAAGTTGTTATCTCAGTGCATGCAATGCTTAGACAATACAAATAGTATACATTTCAATTTTACACCAAAGCACTTACTGCAAACCTAATGGAAACACTTTAGGTTAACTTCCCACATGATTCTGAGATGTCTGAAAGTTGTTTCATACCTGTGCACATAAAGACAAAAAGTTGATTTCACATTGAATAGAATGCTTTGACATAAAAGTAGTATACATTTCAAATGTACTCAAAAGTCCTGACTGCAAACCTAATGCAAACACATTTGGTTAACTTCCCACATGAGTATGACTAGGTTTAAAGTTGTTTCATGCCTCAGTTCATCAAGACTAAAAAGTTACTTTCTCAGTACTACTAAGCTGTGACATTAAAGTAGTATACATCTCAATTTTACACCGAAGTGCTTACTGCAAACTAATTGAAACACCTTAGGTTAACTTCCCACATGATTATGAGTAGTTTGAAAGTTGTTTCATGGCTGTACACATCAACACAAAAAAGTTGTTATCTCAGTGCATGCAGTGCTTAGACAATACAAATAGTATACATTTCAATTTTACACCAAAGCTCTTACTGCAAACCTAATGGAAACAACTTAGATTAACTTCCCACATGATTCTGAGATGTCTGAAAGTTGTTTCATACCTGTGTACATCAAGACAAAAAAGTTTTTTCTCAGTGCATGCAATGCTTTTACAATACAAATAGTATACATTTCAATTTTACACCAAAGCACTTACTGCAAACCTAATGGAAACACCTTAGGTTAACTTCCCACATGATTCAGAGATGTCTGAAAGTTGTTTCATACCTGTGCACATAAAGACAAAAAAGTTGATTTCACAGAGAATAGAATGCTTTGACATAAAAGTAGTATACATTTCAATTGTACTCAAAAGTCCTGACTGCAAACCTAATGCAAACACATTTGGTTAACTTCCCACATGAGTATGACTAGGTTTAACGTTGTTTCATGCCTCAGTTCATCAAGACAAAAAAGTTACTTTCTCAGTACTACTATGCTCTGACATTAAGGTAGTATACATCTCAATTTTACACCAAAGTGCTTACTGCAAACTAATTGAAACACCTTAGGTTAACTTCCCACATGATTATGAGTAGTTTGAAAGTTGTTTCATGGCTGTACACATCAACACAAAAAAGTTGTTATCTCAGTGAATGCAATGCTTAGACAATACAAATAGTATACATTTCAATTTTACACCAAAGTACTTACTGCAAACCTAATGGAAACAACTTAGATTAACTTCCCACATGATTCTGAGATGTCAGAAAGTTGTTTCATACCTGTGCACATCAAGACAAAAAAGTTGTTTTCTCAGTGCATGCAATGCTTTTACAATACAAATAGTATACATTTCAATTTTACACCAAAGCACTTACTGCAAACCTAATGGAAACACCTTAGGTTAACTTTCCACATGATTATCAGTAGTTTGAAAGTTGTTTCATGGCTGTACACATCAACACAAAAAAGTTGTTATCTCAGTGCATGCAATGCTTAGACAATACAAATAGTATACATTTCAATTTTACACCAAAGCACTTACTGCAAACCTAATGGAAACACTTTAGGTTAACTTCCCACATGATTCAGAGATGTCTGAAAGTTGTTTCATACCTGTGCACATAAAGACAAAAAAGTTGATTTCACAGAGAATAGAATGCTTTGACATAAAAGTAGTATACATTTCAATTGTACTCAAAAGTCCTGACTGCAAACCTAATGCAAACACATTTGGTTAACTTCCCACATGAGTATGACTAGGTTTAAAGTTGTTTCATGCCTCAGTTCATCAAGACAAAAAAGTTACTTTCTCAGTACTACTATGTCTGACATTAAGGTAGGACACATCTGAATTTTATACCAAAGTACTTACTGCAAACTAATGGAAACACGTTAGGTTAACTTCCCACATGATTATGAGTAGTTTGAAAGTTGTTTCATGGCTGTACACATCAACACAAAAAAGTTGTTATCTCAGTGAATGCAATGCTTAGACAATACAAATAGTATACATTTCAATTTTACACCAAAGTACTTACTGCAAACCTAATGGAAACAACTTAGGTTAACTTCCCACATGATTCTGAGATGTCTGAAAGTTGTTTCATACCTGTGCACATCAAGACAAAAAAGTTGTTTTCTCAGTGCATGCAATGCTTTTACAATACAAATAGTATACATTTCAATTTTACACCAAAGCACTTACTGCAAACCTAATGGAAACACCTTAGGTTAACTTTCCACATGATTTTGAGTAGTTTGAAAGTTGTTTCATGGCTGTACACATCAACACAAAAATGTTGTTATCTCAGTGCATGCAATGCTTAGACAATACAAATAGTATACATTTCAATTTTACACCAAAGCACTTACTGCAAACCTAATGCAAACACTTTAGGTTAACTTCCCACATGATTGAGAGATGTCTGAAAGTTGTTTCATACCTGTGCACATAAAGACAAAAAAGTTGATTTCACAGAGAATAGAATGCTTTGACATAAAAGTAGTATACATTTCAATTGTACTCAAAAGTCCTGACTGCAAACCTAATGCAAACACATTTGGTTAACTTCCCACATGAGTATGACTAGGTTTAAAGTTGTTTCATGCCTCGGTTCATCAAGACAAAAAAGTTACTTTCTCAGTACTACTATGTCTGACATTAAGGTAGGACACATCTGAATTTTATACCAAAGTACTTACTGCAAACTAATGGAAACACGTTAGGTTAACTTCCCACATGATTATGAGTAGTTTGAAAGTTGTTTCATGGCTGTACACATCAACACAAAAAAGTTGTTATCTCAGTGCATGCAATGCTTAGACAATACAAATAGTATACATTTCAATTTTACACCAAAGTACTTACTGCAAACCTAATGGAAACAACTTAGGTTAACTTCCCACATGATTCTGAGATGTCTGAAAGTTGTTTCATACCTGTGCACATCAAGACAAAAAAGTTGTTTTCTCAGTGCATGCAATGCTTTTACAATACAAATAGTATACATTTCAATTTTACACCAAAGCACTTACTGCAAACCTAATGGAAACACCTTAGGTTAACTTTCCACATGATTATGAGTAGTTTGAAAGTTGTTTCATGGCTGTACACATCAACACAAAAAAGTTGTTATCTCAGTGCATGCAATGCTTAGACAATACAAATAGTATACATTTCAATTTTACACCGAAGCACTTACTGCAAACCTAATGGAAACACTTTAGGTTAACTTCCCACATGATTCTGAGATGTCTGAAAGTTGTTTCATACCTGTGCACATAAAGACAAAAAGTTGATTTCACATTGAATAGAATGCTTTGACATAAAAGTAGTATACATTTCAAATGTACTCAAAAGTCCTGACTGCAAACCTGATGCAAACACATTTGGTTAACTTCCCACATGAGTATGACTAGGTTTAAAGTTGTTTCATGCCTCAGTTCATCAAGACAAAAAAGTTACTTTCTCAGTACTACTAAGCTCTGACATTAAGGTAGTATACATCTCAATTTTACACCGAAGTGCTTACTGCAAACTAATTGAAACACCTTAGGTTAACTTCCCACATGATTATCAGTAGTTTGAAAGTTGTTTCATGGCTGTACACATCAACACAAAAAAGTTGTTATCTCAGTGCATGCAGTGCTTAGACAATAGAAATAGTATACATTTCAATTTTACACCAAAGGTCTTACCGCAAACCTAATGGAAACGACTTAGATTAACTTCCGACATGATTCTGAGATGTCTGAAAGTTGTTTCATACCTGTGCACATCAAGACAAAAAAGTTGTTTTCTCAGTGCATGCAAAGCTTTTACAATACATATAGAATACATTTCAATTTTACACCAAAGCATTTACTGCAAACCTAATGGAAACACCTTAGGTTAACTTTCCACATGATTATCAGTAGTTTGAAAGTTGTTTCATGGCTGTACACATCAACACAAAAAAGTTGTTATCTCAGTGCATGCAATGCTTAGACAATACAAATAGTATACATTTCAATTTTACACCAAAGCACTTACTGCAAACCTAATGGAAACACTTTAGGTTAACTTCCCACATGATTCAGAGATGTCTGAAAGTTGTTTCATACCTGTGCACATAAAGACAAAAAAGTTGATTTCACAGAGAATAGAATGCTTTGACATAAAAGTAGTATACATTTCAATTGTACTCAAAAGTCCTGACTGCAAACCTAATGCAAACACATTTGGTTAACTTCCCACATGAGTATGACTAGGTTTAAAGTTGTTTCATGCCTCAGTTCATCAAGACAAAAAAGTTACTTTCTCAGTACTACTATGTCTGACATTAAGGTAGGACACATCTGAATTTTATACCAAAGTACTTACTGCAAACTAATGGAAACACGTTAGGTTAACTTCCCACATGATTATGAGTAGTTTGAAAGTTGTTTCATGGCTGTACACATCAACACAAAAAAGTTGTTATCTCAGTGAATGCAATGCTTAGACAATACAAATAGTATACATTTCAATTTTACACCAAAGTACTTACTGCAAACCTAATGGAAACAACTTAGGTTAACTTCCCACATGATTCTGAGATGTCTGAAAGTTGTTTCATACCTGTGCACATCAAGACAAAAAAGTTGTTTTCTCAGTGCATGCAATGCTTTTACAATACAAATAGTATACATTTCAATTTTACACCAAAGCACTTACTGCAAACCTAATGGAAACACCTTAGGTTAACTTTCCACATGATTTTGAGTAGTTTGAAAGTTGTTTCATGGCTGTACACATCAACACAAAAATGTTGTTATCTCAGTGCATGCAATGCTTAGACAATACAAATAGTATACATTTCAATTTTACACCAAAGCACTTACTGCAAACCTAATGCAAACACTTTAGGTTAACTTCCCACATGATTGAGAGATGTCTGAAAGTTGTTTCATACCTGTGCACATAAAGACAAAAAAGTTGATTTCACAGAGAATAGAATGCTTTGACATAAAAGTAGTATACATTTCAATTGTACTCAAAAGTCCTGACTGCAAACCTAATGCAAACACATTTGGTTAACTTCCCACATGAGTATGACTAGGTTTAAAGTTGTTTCATGCCTCGGTTCATCAAGACAAAAAAGTTACTTTCTCAGTACTACTATGTCTGACATTAAGGTAGGACACATCTGAATTTTATACCAAAGTACTTACTGCAAACTAATGGAAACACGTTAGGTTAACTTCCCACATGATTATGAGTAGTTTGAAAGTTGTTTCATGGCTGTACACATCAACACAAAAAAGTTGTTATCTCAGTGAATGCAATGCTTAGACAATACAAATAGTATACATTTCAATTTTACACCAAAGTACTTACTGCAAACCTAATGGAAACAACTTAGGTTAACTTCCCACATGATTCTGAGATGTCTGAAAGTTGTTTCATACCTGTGCACATCAAGACAAAAAAGTTGTTTTCTCAGTGCATGCAATGCTTTTACAATACAAATAGTATACATTTCAATTTTACACCAAAGCACTTACTGCAAACCTAATGGAAACACCTTAGGTTAACTTTCCACATGATTATGAGTAGTTTGAAAGTTGTTTCATGGCTGTACACATCAACACAAAAAAGTTGTTATCTCAGTGCATGCAATGCTTAGACAATACAAATAGTATACATTTCAATTTTACACCAAAGCACTTACTGCAAACCTAATGGAAACACTTTAGGTTAACTTCCCACATGATTCTGAGATGTCTGAAAGTTGTTTCATACCTGTGCACATAAAGACAAAAAGTTGATTTCACATTGAATAGAATGCTTTGACATAAAAGTAGTATACATTTCAAATGTACTCAAAAGTCCTGACTGCAAACCTGATGCAAACACATTTGGTTAACTTCCCACATGAGTATGACTAGGTTTAAAGTTGTTTCATGCCTCAGTTCATCAAGACAAAAAAGTTACTTTCTCAGTACTACTAAGCTCTGACATTAAGGTAGTATACATCTCAATTTTACACCGAAGTGCTTACTGCAAACTAATTGAAACACCTTAGGTTAAACTTCCCACATGATTATGAGTAGTTTGAAAGTTGTTTCATGGCTGTACACATCAACACAAAAAAGTTGTTATCTCAGTGCATGCAGTGCTTAGACAATAGAAATAGTATACATTTCAATTTTACACCAAAGCTCTTACCGCAAACCTAATGGAAACGACTTAGATTAACTTCCGACATGATTCTGAGATGTCTGAAAGTTGTTTCATACCTGTGCACATCAAGACAAAAAAGTTGTTTTCTCAGTGCATGCAAAGCTTTTACAATACATATAGAATACATTTCAATTTTACACCAAAGCATTTACTGCAAACCTAATGGAAAAACCTTAGGTTAACTTTCCACATGATTATGAGTAGTTTGAAAGTTGTTTCATGGCTGTACACATCAACACAAAAATGTTGTTATCTCAGTGCATGCAATGCTTAGACAATACAAATAGTATACATTTCAATTTTACACCAAAGCACTTACTGCAAACCTAATGGAAACACTTTAGGTTAACTTCCCACATGATTCAGAGATGTCTGAAAGTTGTTTCATACCTGTGCACATAAAGACAAAAAAGTTGATTTCACAGAGAATAGAATGCTTTGACATAAAAGTAGTATACATTTCAATTGTACTCAAAAGTCCTGACTGCAAACCTAATGCAAACACATTTGGTTAACTTCCCACATGAGTATGACCAGGTTTAAAGTTGTTTCATGCCTCAGTTCATCAAGACAAAAAAGTTACTTTCTCAGTACTACTATGTCTGACATTAAGGTAGGACACATCTGAATTTTATACCAAAGTACTTACTGCAAACTAATGGAAACACCTTAGGTTAACTTCCCACATGATTATGAGTAGTTTGAAAGTTGTTTCATGGCTGTACACATCAACACAAAAAAGTTGTTATCTCAGTGAATGCAATGCTTAGATAATACAAATAGTACACATTTCAATTTTACACCAAAGTACTTACTGCAAACCTAAAGGAAACAACTTAGATTAACTTCCCACATGATTCTAAGATGTCTGAAAGTTGTTTCATACCTGTGCACATCAAGACAAACAAGTTGTTTTCTCAGTGCATGCAATGCTTTTACAATACAAATAGTATACATTTCAATTTTACACCAAAGCACTTACTGCAAACCTAATGGAAACACCTTAGGTTAACTTTCCACATGATTATGAGTAGTTTGAAAGTTGTTTCATGGCTGTACACATCAAGACAAAAAAGTTGTTATCTCAGTGCATGCAATGCTTAGACAATACAAATAGTATACATTTCAATTTTACACCAAAGCACTTACTGCAAACCTAATGGAAACACTTTAGGTTAACTTCCCACATGAGTATGACTAAGTTTAAGGTTGTTTCATGCCTCAGTTCATCAAGACAAAAAAGTTACTTTCTCAGTACTACTATGATCTGACATTAAGGTAGGACACATCTGAATTTTATACCAAAGTACTTACTGCAAACTAATTGAAACACCTTAGGTTAACTTCCCACATGGTTATGAGTAGTTTGAAAGTTGTTTCATGGCTGTACACATCAACACAAAAAAGTTGTTATCTCAGTGAATGCAATGCTTAGACAATACAAATAGTATACATTTCAATTTTACACCAAAGTACTTACTGCAAACCTAATGGAAACAACTTAGATTAACTTCCCACATGATTCTGAGATGTCTGAAAGTTGTTTCATACCTCTGCACATCAAGACAAAAAATTTGTTTTCTCAGTGCATGCAATGCTTTTACAATACAAATAGTATACATTTCAATTTTACACCAAAGCACTTACTGCAAAACTAATGGAAACACCTTAGGTTAACTTTCTACATGATTATGAGTAGTTTGAAAGTTGTTTCATGGCTGTACACATCAACACAAAAAAGTTGTTATCTCAGTGCATGCAATGCTTAGACAATACAAATAGTATACATTTCAATTTTACACCAAAGCACTTACTGCAAACCTAATGGAAACACTTTAGGTTAACTTCCCACATGATTCTGAGATGTCTGAAAGTTGTTTCATACCTGTGCACATAAAGACAAAAAGTTGATTTCACATTGAATAGAATGCTTTGACATAAAAGTAGTAGACATTTCAAATGTACTCAAAAGTCCTGACTGCAAACCTAATGCAAACACATTTGGTTAACTTCCCACATGAGTATGACTAGGTTTAAAGTTGTTTCATGCCTCAGTTCATCAAGACAAAAAAGTTACTTTCTCAGTACTACTAAGCTCTGACATTAAGGTAGTATACATCTCAATTTTACACCGAAGTGCTTACTGCAAACTAATTGAAACACCTTAGGTTAACTTCCCACATGATTATGAGTAGTTTGAAAGTTGCTTCATGGCTGTACACATCAACACAAAAAAGTTGTTATCTCAGTGCATGCAGTGCTTAGACAATACAAATAGTATACATTTCAATTTTACACCAAAGCTCTTACTGCAAACCTAATGGAAACAACTTAGATTAACTTCCCACATGATTCTGAGATGTCTGAAAGTTGTTTCATACCTGTGCACATCAAGACAAAAAAGTTGTTTTCTCAGTGCATGCAAAGCTTTTACAATACATATAGAATACATTTCAATTTTACACCAAAGCATTTACTGCAAACCTAATGGAAACACCTTAGGTTAACTTTCCACATGATTATGAGTAGTTTGCAAGTTGTTTCATGGCTGTACACATCAACACAAAAAAGTTGTTATCTCAGTGCATGCAATGCTTAGACAATACAAATAGTATACATTTCTATTTTACACCAAAGCACTTACTGCAAACCTAATGGAAACACTTTAGTTTAACTTCCCACATGATTCTGAGATGTCTGAAAGTTGTTTCATACCTGTGCACATAAAGACAAAAAATTTGATTTCACAGTGAATAGAATGCTTTGACATAAAAGTAGTATACATTTCAATTGTACTCAAAAGTCCTGACTGCAAACCTAATGCAAACACATTTGGTTAACTTCCCACATGAGTATGACTAGGTTTAAAGTTGTTTCATGCCTCAGTTCATCAAGACAAAAAAGTTACTTTCTCAGTACTACTATGCTCTGACATTAAGGTAGGACACATCTGAATTTTATACCAAAGTACTTACTGTAAACTAATGCAAACACCTTAGGTTAACTTCCCACATGATTATGAGTAGTTTGAAAGTTGTTTCATGGCTGTACACATCAACACAAAAAAGTTGTTATCTCAGTGAATGCAATGCTCAGACAATACAAATAGTATACATTTCAATTTTACACCAAAGTACTTACTGCAAACCTAATGGAAACAACTTAGATTAACTTCCCACATGATTCTAAGATGTCTGAAAGTTGTTTCATACCTGTGCACATCAAGACAAACAAGTTGTTTTCTCAGTGCATGCAATGCTTTTACAATACAAATAGTATACATTTCAATTTTACACCAAAGCACTTACTGCAAACCTAATGGAAACACCTTAGGTTAACTTTCCACATGATTATGAGTAGTTTGAAAGTTGTTTCATGGCTGTACACATCAAGACAAAAAAGTTGTTATCTCAGTGCATGCAATGCTTAGACAATACAAATAGTATACATTTCAATTTTACACCAAAGCACTTACTGCAAACCTAATGGAAACACTTTAGGTTAACTTCCCACATGAGTATGACTAAGTTTAAGGTTGTTTCATGCCTCAGTTCATCAAGACAAAAAAGTTACTTTCTCAGTACTACTATGATCTGACATTAAGGTAGGACACATCTGAATTTTATACCAAAGTACTTACTGCAAACTAATTGAAACACCTTAGGTTAACTTCCCACATGATTATGAGTAGTTTGAAAGTTGTTTCATGGCTGTACACATCAACACAAAAAAGTTGTTATCTCAGTGAATGCAATGCTTAGACAATACAAATAGTATACATTTCAATTTTACACCAAAGTACTTACTGCAAACCTAATGGAAACAACTTAGATTAACTTCCCACATGATTCTGAGATGTCTGAAAGTTGTTTCATACCTCTGCACATCAAGACAAAAAATTTGTTTTCTCAGTGCATGCAATGCTTTTACAATACAAATAGTATACATTTCAATTTTACACCAAAGCACTTACTGCAAAACTAATGGAAACACCTTAGGTTAACTTTCTACATGATTATGAGTAGTTTGAAAGTTGTTTCATGGCTGTACACATCAACACAAAAATGTTGTTATCTCAGTGCATGCAATGCTTAGACAATACAAATAGTATACATTTCAATTTTACACCAAAGCACTTACTGCAAACCTAATGCAAACACTTTAGGTTAACTTCCCACATGATTGAGAGATGTCTGAAAGTTGTTTCATACCTGTGCACATAAAGACAAAAAAGTTGATTTCACAGAGAATAGAATGCTTTGACATAAAAGTAGTATACATTTCAATTGTACTCAAAAGTCCTGACTGCAAACCTAATGCAAACACATTTGGTTAACTTCCCACATGAGTATGACTAGGTTTAAAGTTGTTTCATGCCTCAGTTCATCAAGACAAAAAAGTTACTTTCTCAGTACTACTATGCTCTGACATTAAGGTAGTATACATCTCAATTTTACAACAAAGTGCTTACTGCAAACTAATGGAAACACCTTAGGATAACTTCCCACATGATTATGAGTAGTTTGAAAGTTGTTTCATGGCTGTACACATCAACACAAAAAAGTTGTTATCTCAGTGAATGCAATGCTTAGACAATACAAATAGTATACATTTCAATTTTACACCAAAGTACTTACTGCAAACCTAATGGAAACACCTTAGGTTAACTTCCCACATGATTCAGAGATGTCTGAAAGTTGTTTCATACCTGTGCACATAAAGACAAAAAAGTTGATTTCACAGAGAATAGCATGCTTTGACATAAAAGTAGTATACATTTCAATTGTACTCAAAAGTCCTGACTGCAAACCTAATGCAAACACATTTGGTTAACTTCCCACATGAGTATGACTAGGTTTAAAGTTGTTTCATGCCTCAGTTCATCAAGACAAAAAAGTTACTTTCTCAGTACTACTATGTCTGACATTAAGGTAGGACACATCTGAATTTTATACCAAAGTACTTACTGCAAACTAATGGAAACACGTTAGGTTAACTTCCCACATGATTATGAGTAGTTTGAAAGTTGTTTCATGGCTGTACACATCAACACAAAAAAGTTGTTATCTCAGTGAATGCAATGCTTAGACAATACAAATAGTATACATTTCAATTTTACACCAAAGTACTTACTGCAAACCTAATGGAAAC
This sequence comes from Mobula birostris, assembly GCF_030028105.1. Lineage (NCBI taxonomy): Eukaryota > Metazoa > Chordata > Chondrichthyes > Myliobatiformes > Myliobatidae > Mobula > Mobula birostris. Next base: position 64,868,278 of record NC_092391.1, read on the forward strand.
AACTTAGGTTAACTTCCCACATGATTCTGAGATGTCTGAAAGTTGTTTCATACCTGTGCACATCAAGACAAAAAAGTTGTTTTCTCAGTGCATGCAATGCTTTTACAATACAAATAGTATACATTTCAATTTTACACCAAAGCACTTACTGCAAACCTAATGGAAACACCTTAGGTTAACTTTCCACATGATTATGAGTAGTTTGAAAGTTGTTTCATGGCTGTACACATCAACACAAAAAAGTTGTTATCTCAGTGCATGCAATGCTTAGACAATACAAATAGTATACATTTCAATTTTACACCAAAGCACTTGCTGCAAACCTAATGGAAACACTTTAGGTTAACTTCCCACATGATTCTGAGATGTCTGAAAGTTGTTTCATACCTGTGCACATAAAGACAAAAAAGTTGATTTCACAGAGGATAGAATGCTTTGACATAAAAGTAGTATACATTTCAATTGTACTCAAAAGTCCTGACTGCAAACCTAATGCAAACACATTTGGTTAACTTCCCACATGAGTATGACTAGGTTTAAAGTTGTTTCATCCCTCAGTTCATCAAGACAAAAAAGTTACTTTCTCAGTACTACTATGCTCTGACATTAAGGTAGTATACATCTCAATTTTACACCAAAGTGCTTACTGCAAACTAATTGAAACACCTTAGGTTAACTTCCCACATGATTATGAGTAGTTTGAAAGTTGTTTCATGGCTGTACACATCAACACAAAAAAGTTGTTATCTCAGAGCATGCAGTGCTTAGACAATACAAATAGTATACATTTCAATTTTACACCAAAGCTCTTACTGCAAACCTAATGGAAGCAACTTAGATTAACTTCCCACATGATTCTGAGATGTCTGAAAGTTGTTTCATACCTGTGCACATCAAGACAAAAAAGTTGTTTTCTCAGGGATGCAATGCTTTTACAATACAGATAGAATACATTTCAATTTTACACCAAAGCATTTACTGCAAACCTAATGGAAACACTTTAGGTTAACTTCCCACATGATTCTGAGATGTCTGAAAGTTGTTTCATACCTGTGCACATAAAGACAAATAAGTTGATTTCACAGTGAATAGAATGCTTTGACATAAAAGTAGTATACATTTCAATTGTACTCAAAAGTCCTGACTGCAAACCTAATGCAAACACATTTGGTTAACTTCCCACATGAGTATGACTAGGTTTAAAGTTGTTTCATGCCTCAGTTCATCAAGACAAAAAAATTACTTTCTCAGTACTACTATGATCTGACATTAAGGAAGGACACATCTGAATTTTATACCAAAGTACTTACTGCAAACTAATGGAAACACCTTAGGTTAACTTCCCACATGATTATGAGTAGTTTGAAAGTTGTTTCATGGCTGTACACATCAACACAAAAAAGTTGTTATCTCAGTGAATGCAATGCTTAGACAATACAAATAGTATACATTTCAATTTTACACCAAAGTACTTACTGCAAACCTAATGGAAACAACTTAGATTAACTTCCCACATGATTCTGAGATGTCTGAAAGTTGTTTCATACCTGTGCACATCAAGACAAAAAAGTTGTTTTCTCAGTGCATCCAATGCTTTTACAATACAAATAGTATACATTTCAATTTTACACCAAAGCTCTTACTGCAAACCTAATGGAAACACCTTAGGTTAACTTTCCACATGATTATGAGTAGTTTGAAAGTTGTTTCATGGCTGTACACATCAACAAAAAAAAGTTGTTATCTCAGTGCATGCAATGCATAAACAATACAAATAGTATACATTTCAATTTTACACCAAAGCACTTACTGCAAACCTAATGGAAACACTTTAGGTTAACTTCCCACATGATTCTGAGATGTCTGAAAGTTGTTTCATACCTGTGCACATAAAGACAAAAAAGTTGATTTCACAGAGAATAGAATGCTTTGACATAAAAGTAGTATACATTTCAATTGTACTCAAAAGTCCTGACTGCAAACCTAATGCAAACACATTTGGTTAACTTCCCACATGAGTATGACTAGGTTTAAAGTTGTTTCATCCCTCAGTTCATCAAGACAAAAAAGTTACTTTCTCAGTACTACTATGCTCTGACATTAAGGTAGTATACATCTCAATTTTACACCAAAGTGCTTACTGCAAAATAATTGAAACACCTTAGGTTAACTTCCCACATGATTATGAGTAGTTTGAAAGTTGTTTCATGGCTGTACACATCAACACAAAAAAGTTGTTATCTCAGTGAATGCAATGCTTAGACAATACAAATAGTATACATTTCAATTTTACACCAAAGTACTTACTGCAAACCTAATGGAAACAACTTAGATTAACTTCCCACATGATTCTGAGATGTCAGAAAGTTGTTTCATACCTGTGCACATCAAGACAAAAAAGTTGTTTTCTCAGTGCATGCAATGCTTTTACAATACAAATAGTATACATTTCAATTTTACACCAAAGCACTTACTGCAAACCTAATGGAAACACCTTAGGTTAACTTTCCACATGATTATCAGTAGTTTGAAAGTTGTTTCATGGCTGTACACATCAACACAAAAAAGTTGTTATCTCATTGCATGCAATGCTTAGACAATACAAATAGTATACATTTCAATTTTACACCAAAGCACTTACTGCAAACCTAATGGAAACACTTTAGGTTAACTTCCCACATGATTCAGAGATGTCTGAAAGTTGTTTCATACCTGTGCACATAAAGACAAAAAAGTTGATTTCACAGACAATAGAATGCTTTGACATAAAAGTAGTATACATTTCAATTGTACTCAAAAGTCCTGACTGCAAACCTAATGCAAACACATTTGGTTAACTTCCCACATGAGTATGACTAGGTTTAAAGTTGTTTCATGCCTCAGTTCATCAAGACAAAAAAGTTACTTTCTCAGTACTACTATGCTCTGACATTAAGGTAGGACACATCTGAATTTTATACCAAAGTACTTACTGCAAACTAATGGAAACACCTTAGGTTAACTTCCCACATGATTATGAGTAGTTTGAAAGTTGTTTCATGGCTGTACACATCAAGACAAAAAAGTTGTTATCTCAGTGAATGCAATGCTTAGACAATACAAATAGTATACATTTCAATTTTACACCAAAGCTCTTCCTGCAAACCTAATGGAAACAACTTAGATTAACTTCCCACATAATTCTGAGATGTCTGAAAGTTGTTTCATACCTGTGCACATAAAGACAAAAAAGTTGATTTCACAGACAATAGAATGCTTTCACATAAAAGTAGTATACATTTCAATTGTACTCAAAAGTCCTGACTGCAAACCTAATGCAAACACATTTGGTTAACTTCCCACATGAGTATGACTAGGTTTAAAGTTGTTTCATGCCTCAGTTCATCAAGACAAAAAAGTTACTTTCTCAGTACTACTATGTCTGACATTAAGGTAGGACACATCTGAATTTTATACCAAAGTACTTACTGCAAACTAATGGAAACACGTTAGGTTAACTTCCCACATGATTATGAGTAGTTTGAAAGTTGTTTCATGGCTGTACACATCAACACAAAAAAGTTGTTATCTCAGTGAATGCAATGCTTAGACAATACAAATAGTATACATTTCAATTTTACACCGAAGTACTTACTGCAAACCTAATGGAAACAACTTAGGTTAACTTCCCACATGATTCTGAGATGTCTGAAAGTTGTTTCATACCTGTGCACATCAAGACAAAAAAGTTGTTTTCTCAGTGCATGCAATGCTTTTACAATACAAATAGTATACATTTCAATTTTACACCAAAGCACTTACTGCAAACCTAATGGAAACACCTTAGGTTAACTTTCCACATGATTATCAGTAGTTTGAAAGTTGTTTCATGGCTGTACACATCAACACAAAAAAGTTGTTATCTCATTGCATGCAATGCTTAGACAATACAAATAGTATACATTTCAATTTTACACCAAAGCACTTACTGCAAACCTAATGGAAACACTTTAGGTTAACTTCCCACATGATTCAGAGATGTCTGAAAGTTGTTTCATACCTGTGCACATAAAGACAAAAAAGTTGATTTCACAGACAATAGAATGCTTTGACATAAAAGTAGTATACATTTCAATTGTACTCAAAAGTCCTGACTGCAAACCTAATGCAAACACATTTGGTTAACTTCCCACATGAGTATGACTAGGTTTAAAGTTGTTTCATGCCTCAGTTCATCAAGACAAAAAAGTTACTTTCTCAGTACTACTATGCTCTGACATTAAGGTAGGACACATCTGAATTTTATACCAAAGTACTTACTGCAAACTAATGGAAACACCTTAGGTTAACTTCCCACATGATTATGAGTAGTTTGAAAGTTGTTTCATGGCTGTACACATCAAGACAAAAAAGTTGTTATCTCAGTGAATGCAATGCTTAGACAATACAAATAGTATACATTTCAATTTTACACCAAAGCTCTTCCTGCAAACCTAATGGAAACAACTTAGATTAACTTCCCACATAATTCTGAGATGTCTGAAAGTTGTTTCATACCTGTGCACATAAAGACAAAAAAGTTGATTTCACAGACAATAGAATGCTTTCACATAAAAGTAGTATACATTTCAATTGTACTCAAAAGTCCTGACTGCAAACCTAATGCAAACACATTTGGTTAACTTCCCACATGAGTATGACTAGGTTTAAAGTTGTTTCATGCCTCAGTTCATCAAGACAAAAAAGTTACTTTCTCAGTACTACTATGTCTGACATTAAGGTAGGACACATCTGAATTTTATACCAAAGTACTTACTGCAAACTAATGGAAACACGTTAGGTTAACTTCCCACATGATTATGAGTAGTTTGAAAGTTGTTTCATGGCTGTACACATCAACACAAAAAAGTTGTTATCTCAGTGAATGCAATGCTTAGACAATACAAATAGTATACATTTCAATTTTACACCAAAGTACTTACTGCAAACCTAATGGAAACAACTTAGGTTAACTTCCCACATGATTCTGAGATGTCTGAAAGTTGTTTCATACCTGTGCACATCAAGACAAAAAAGTTGTTTTCTCAGTGCATGCAATGCTTTTACAATACAAATAGTATACATTTCAATT